>NC_089754.1:3483180-3495680 GCF_040412425.1 Macrobrachium rosenbergii | reverse complement strand
AAAGAATTGTGCATTTGATAAGACTCTTCCTTCTGCTGATATCCTTTTACCAGGTGATTTGCTACTACCAGATGATTCTTCACCATATACAATTTGGAGACAGGTATTTTCAGACGAGAGAGTAACTTACATTTCAGACCAAACTAAACTCTTTGCAAATAGTGATCACAACAATCCTAATTTTGACGTCTCAGAAAAAGAAGTTAGAAACCTCCTGGGTATATTGTTCTTGTCAGGCTACCTTTCCTTACCTGAGCAGCAGCATTACTGGTCAACACAGCCAGATTTGGGGGTACCTTTGGTGTCCAATACAATGAGTAAAAACAGGTTTTCTGAAATAAAGAGATACATGCATTTTGCAGACAACCAGCACCTTGAGCCAGGAAATAAGATGAGCAAGATTTCTCCAATATATAACATGCTAAATGATCGATTGGTTCAGTTTGGTGTATTTCACCAACTTTTAAGTGTTGAATCAATGGGGCCGTATTATGGTCGCCACAGTGCCAAAATGTTTATAAGAGGAAAGCCAATTCGTTTTGGGTACAAGATTTGGAGTCTCTGTGGAAATGATTGTTATCCATACCATTTGAAATTATATCAAGGAAAGGGAGAAGGAAGGAATCAGCCACTTGGAAGGAGTGTTATTACCAAAATGGTTGATGTGATTTCATCACGCTCAAATATTGAAAAGCACCAACTTTACTTCGATAACTTTTTTACAAGTTACGATTTATTGGTACAGCTGGCTGAATCTAATGCTAAGGCAACTGGGACAATTAGAGAAAATCGCAGTGCTGGAGCAGCAAAAGCCTTGTCGACCACAAAAGAACTGCAAAAGATGGAGAGGGGCACATTTGATCATCGCAGTGATGGGAAAGTCTATGTTGCAAAATGGAATGACAATGCTGGTGTGGGCATTGAAAGTAATTGGGAAACTCATGATCCTGTCCACACTGAACAGGCGAGTGAAAGGTGGAGTAAAAGATGTTTCACAGCTGCATCTCATCAGTTCATACAACAAAGGAATGGGTGGTGTTGATCTTATGGACCGACTTTCTGCTTCATATCGCCCAGTGATTGGAGGGAAAAAATGGTACTGGCCCTTATTTCTGAATGCAGTAAATGTAGCTGTAATTGCTGCTTGGAAGGTGCATTGCAAAATTGAGAGGAATTACTTGTCCCACTTAGATTTTAGAAGGCAAATAACACTGTCTCAAATAAAATCTGAAGGCACAGTAAGGCAGGTACCACGACCCAGGTGCAAACGCTCTTCCAGTTGGCATTCGCTATGATGGAGTAAATCACATTCTGACATCAACAACCCAAGGAAGATGCAAAATTTGCATGCCGAAAGAGGAAAGAAATGCTTTGAGAATTTTCATAAGGTAGGAAAAGTTTGAAAATTCGCATTAGGCTTAGAAGTTATAAAAGGAATGCATTGTCTAATATAATGTAATGTAAAGATATCTCATTTATTTCCTTTTCATTTTGTTTTGCATATGAATTTACATGGGACACCACCAATGTACCATACTTCTGTATATTTTGTAGTTCAATAAAATTATCTGTGAATGATATTCGATTATCATTAACCATCCAATGTTCCTTAAATGGAACATGCTGTAATTCCTTTGTCAAAACAGATAGGGTTCTGAAATTTTGTGTGGATCTTAGTTATCATAATGACATAAAAATATGCAAAAAATAGAGAGATTCCCATGAAAATTAGTATGGCCGGTTTTGTTGGTAGCACCTTTGTTATGATGTTCCTTCCTTTATAGTTGCTTTTATTGTTGTAGTTCGTTTCTAGCTTTGTTTGTTATTAGTTGTAGTAACATTTGAGTCCCAGGAGGTTTTAGGAAGACACAGTGAAGCTTTCTTCATTAACACACTAGTGAAAATAACACTGTACATATACAAGTGAAATATATATACAAGTTAAGTAGTATGAATACGAATCAAAGTGTGAGTCAGAGTGTGAGCCTTGCTTTCTTGAATCTGGTTACCACCAACCCACAACTGGTGAGGCCTACTACCTCACTCTCTGCTATTCTCTGCTTCTTCTCTGTTCTTCTCTCCTCCTCTTCAAGCTTGCTTTTTCATCAATAGGCGGGCAACAGCTTCTGTCCAGCCCATGGTAGACGTCTAATTGGTTAAAGACTTATCTAAGGAAGTCCTTTTTGGGTAGATTAGTTGAACTGACCCCTCCTACGAAGGAGGGTCTTTTATGTCACCTGAAGTCTTGATTTTCCAGCTAAAGTTAAAAGCTAAGCTTCACAGGTGAGACGTGTAAACATTCGTTAATGATTTCCATAGATTAACTTGCGCCCGTGTTTAGGCTACACGAGCGAAACACAGGAAGCACTGTTACTACCTCTGCTTCGTTATTTCTCTCTCTCTCTCTCTCTCTCTCTCTCTCTCTCCGTTTTATTCATACTCTATTTTCTCTCTCTTTCTTATCACTGGTTCTCTTAATATATTTACGTTATTCACATATCATTACATCTATATAGATATTCTTATGGTTTTACCTATGAGGAAGCTTGAATTCTGAGCAGGGAAATTACCTTTACAATTTTTCTAAGAAAATGGTTCACTTACCATGGGAAGCTCCTTGAATTTGACTACTATTTTGGGTTCAGACAACTATAACAGAAAAGGAATGAGCTATGGGTCTTACTCAGTGGGGAGAAGTTGCACATAAACACTAAAAGGAATGGGTTACAGGTTTTACTCAATAGGGAGAAGAAACAGACAAACACTTAGGTTCACTTTTATATCACTTATATTTACATTAACAGCAAAATCAGAAGAATGGGGAATTACTGAGGCAGGGAAACAGAGTCCTGCTGAATAACTAAATTACGGTAACAACTGCATGAGTTAAATGGCCGTGGTTTGGACCACGGCAAGCAGGGCGCAATCAAAAGGAAGATTCTGTCTATAATGGAGAATGCGCGAGTTTATATGATGGAAGAAATGGCATATTCAAAAGAAAAGTTCAGGAGTGCACAGAAGGTGCCAAGGTATCTCAATTTACGACTGGGAACACTTACGATTTAAATTAATGCACTGAAATAATGTAGTCAGGTCTAACATGGAATTTTGCACTTGAAAATGAAATGGAAAATCAGTGAAAGAATAATAAATTCGTGACTGATTAAGAAATACCTCTGATCAGGGTACATTACTGTTGTTGGAGCGTTGTCTTCGCCGTAGATAAGAATGGGGAGGGGGGGGGGGCTTTCTGAAGAAATACTTGGGCTTAAGCAATTAAGCCATGTGTCAGGAATATGGGCAAAGGGGGAGCTGCTTCGGGTGCCACAGCCAAGATGCCTCTCCCTATCTTCAGGTCGTGTGGCCCCTTATATGACCTTTGGAGGATTAACTTCACACTCTCTTAACACTCCACTTTCTATGATCGTGCACGCGGATTGTTGCGCACTGTCTTTGACCTGGTCAACCACATGGCAGGGTAAGGGCCACCTGGTAAGTTGCTTATGGGCCTCTGAACTTTCTCCTCGAGTTAATCCTCTCCACTGGCTCATCTTAGCCTACGGCAGGGATTTGTCTCCAAGCGGTATTCAGGGCAGTCACGGGTCCAAAGAAGAGGTGATTAAGGAGTGTTTAGGGAGCAATAAGTTACAGATTAAGAAGGGGGCAAATGTTTTCCATAGCCTTCCTGTCAGTCAGCAGTACGATGAAAAATGACTGTGCTTCTTTGAACTGAATAAAACAGTTTTATTTTTATGTTACTTTTCTTACAACCATAAAGGTTTATATTTTAGTTTTATTTTCTTCTGTGAAGCTAGGAGTGAGAGTTAGCTTGGGAAGGGTGTCCCTTCGTAGCAACTCCCCCAGCTAGTTGACATGTCGCACCTTTAATTGGGTCCGAATGTCTACAAACAAGTTAACTCGAGTGACTATGCTTTTTCTCTCATTACATTTCCCTTGATTACACTCATTATCTTAAAATTAGGGTTTCTGCGAAATAAAATTATTACAAACGATTTTACATCAATTTCAAAATTTATGTTAACACAGAATAAGGTGCTGCTAGTATAAAATTCATTAAGTTATAAGATGTTGTTACTCTAAGACAATGGTTACTACAATTGTAAGTAAAATGTTTCATGATTATATAAATCAAAGTAACAACGTAAACTGTTTTAAGCATTTATTACTAGGTTGATTTCTAATGTTAGTCATGCACTTAATTGTAGGGTTAACTTTGTTAAGTCAAAGTCATGCAGTTAGTTAGCCTCGATGAGGTGTCTCAAATGGAGTACTCATGGACTTAGGTGATGCCATAGTACTTGGGGATGACTGGCACTGTGCCACATGTGGCATTAAGGTCACGGGTGCCTAGTGGTACTGATTTTAAGCACATGGAAAGGATAGTGTTAGTGGAGCCACTTTTAGTCATCCGGTCTGCTTTCCAAAAGCTGTGAGATACTTAATGGGTTATGATCAGTAAAGAATGATAAGAAGGAGTTATGATTAGTATGCCAGAATCTTATTCCTTAGCCTCTTGAAAGGGCCAGGTTCATCATGGAGATTGCCAGGTTGGTCTTGCAACCATGGCACTGATGCCAAAGTAAGGTAGTCAGAGGGCGCAACTCCTCTGACAGAGACATTTACTAATATGTATGGTAAAAGATATGTCAGTTTGCACTCTGCATTGGCAGAGTGGCGAGCAAAGTAAAAGTGAGCCGTTAAAAGGCTTTACAAAGGGATTCATGAATGGGCAAGGTTGCCAGGAAAATATTAAATTAAGAGATTGGAAAGAGAAAAAAATGATCAAAGTGGTAAAAGGAAATATTACAAGGAGATATTAAACTACAAAGTTATAAGAAGTAGTAATAAGGGAAGAAACTTGGCATCCTACTCTGATTTAAAGGTGCCAGAATCCTTCATAAGATAAGGTGAGGCACTGTGCCAAATTAGCACTAGTGCCAGGGAGTTCAGCAGCTCTCTTTAGGCTACCTGGATTTGTCTATGCCCGTTGACCTTTCTTCTGTGGACCTCTTTTAGGTCGATGGTTTGATGCGGTAGGGGAGTTGTTGGAACCGAGTCTGAGGAGGATGTTGAAGTGCCACCTGTTCTGGCTTCTTTGACAGCTGAAGAAGGGGCATTCATTACAAGCTCTACTACTAGTCGCCACAGTTCCTTGGGTTCGTCGGCCAGTTGAGATATGGCAGAATCCTTACTCATAACTGTGTCTGCGGAGGACTGGGAAAGAGGAAGAGGTTGTGGTGGGCGTGGAAAGGCCTGCAGGTTACGATGACCAGCTCAGGCACAGGTTGCGAGGCCGCACCATTTGGTGAGCTTCTGCTGTGGTCAGAGGAATCTGGAGGGGACCTGAGTATACTGTGGGTTGGCTTTGTACTGGCACCAGTAGCGGTGCCAAGCCAGGGAAGAGAGACAATCTGGACTGAGGTCTCTCGAAGGAAGATCTATGGCGTGCTCTTGCACTGGCACTAAAGCAGGTCCAGGCATAGGACTTAATTCTGGAATTTCTTTGACATCCACGATGGATGGAATGTGGCACTGTCCAGGACATTTAAATGGCACTGGCAGGGATTTTGAGTCAAGTTTGGGACCTCCAAGAGGATGATTCATGTTGAGCCTTGGCATTGGCACTGGGGGAGGGCCTGGCACTGGATTGGAATTGGATAATGGCTCGCCGTTCGAGACAGACAGGGTCTGTCAGTGCTCAGGGCACTCAAGTGGCACTGGCAGTGGGTTTAAGGTGGGTTTTTGAAGACTATTGGGGCTTGGTTGAGTTTTGGAGGGTTTAGGACCCCTGGATTTTCATAAATTAGAAGGGGACTGGAAATCCTGTCCCAGGAGGAGGTCATAGCCTCCAGGAAGGTAAGTGACTACTGCTGAGGTGCAGATTTTAGATCTATTGGGTCTTGTGACCCTCAATTTGACGGTAGGGAGAATCATCTTCATGTGATTTACACCTTCAATGGTGACAAGTTGATGTCAGTCAATGGCGGCCCCATTGGGGACCTTGTGTTACCTTATGAGGGAGATTTGCACGCCATTATCATCGAATGCTGTGACCTGGCGTGCAGGGTAGCTACCTCAAGGAGGCCACAGATATGGGACCCTTGGCTGGAGGGCCTAAGGATTTTGGATTTGTAACTGCCAAAGCAATGCCGGGCTGAGTGGCCATAAACTTTGCAAGCAGTGCATTAGTTTTGGGTATAGTCTTTGTGGCACTGCCCCCTTGGAGGGAGCAGGCTGGTTGATGCTTACCTCAGGGTCAGTTAGGGCTCGGTTGGGTGTGTTCCCATTGGGGTCTTAGCATGGCTCCTGGGCCCTCAGATGGCACTGTTCTGCGAGGTGTCCAGCTCTTTTACAGTGGCTGCATATAGTTTGTTTTGGAGAATGTCCAATTTTGGGCTGAGAGATTCTGGAGTTATGAGAAGGTGGGCAAATTTTTGTCCCAAGAACTAGCGAGCTGGTGGTGTGTGTCTCAGCTGTCCGTTAAGCAACAGCACTCAGCAGGAGTCTTTCGGGTTTTTTCGCAAATGTAGGCAACGAGAGCAGGGAGGGGCATAAAATAGGAAGTCCTCGAGCTTGAAGCACTCGAGGATGTCCTCGGCAGTGGTGGTGACTCCAGCCACCTCTCAAGAGCTCTGACCTTCTGGTACGCCCATTCTGACCAAGTTTGACCCACTTCCTTGGGCTGGCCTCGCCAACGTTGTCTCCAGCATTCAGGGTTTATCTTGTAGGCCTTAGTTGTGGCCTTATGTACTTTGTCAAGCTTCCCTTGGTCCGCCTGGGGGAGGGAGCAAAAAGCGACTATGCCCTTTCCATCCAGGTACTTCCCCAGGAGCAAGGAAACTCCTGCTGGAGTGAGCTTATAACTGGCTAGAACTTCTTCTACTTGGTTGAGCCAGATCTCGGGCTCTGAGTCTTTCCAGTTTGGTATAAAAGTGTTGGCATGGCTAAGCACAGGCTGGGTAGTGGGTGGAGTGGAGTCATTGGCAGCAATTTGGGCGAGCTCTAGTTCATGGGACCTCTGTTTGTTGTTCTCTGCTTCTTTCTCGTTTCTTTCCTTCCCCTTCTCCTGTCTTTCCTTCCCTCCCCTTTCCTCTCTCTCCTTTTGGGCAGCATTTACTCTTTCTTGGACCCAGTCAATCAGAGTTTGCCCTGTTATTCCCATCTCCTTTCCTGCATGGTGCTGGAGTTTTTAAAGAGGGGGGGGGCAGGTTTCAAGTTCAAGGAGTTGTGAGGTCACTTCGTAGAACAGAATGTGGCACTCTTGGTACAAGCTGGTTCCTGGGAATCGAGTGGGGTAATTGGAAAATCTAGTTCAGAGAATGGATTCTGTTTTGCCCAAGAGACCTTTTGAGTGGCACTTGTAGTGCAAGGCTCGTTCCTGGGAATCGAATGTGAGGGTTCTGGTTCGTTCAAGAGAATAATTTTAGGTTGGTCCCGGAGGACATAGGGTTTTCCTAGAAGAATGTTCTGGTGGCACTGTGCAGTGCGAGCTCATTCCTGGGAATCGAGCGTTAGATTAGGGTGTTGTTCGAAGAGCGGCTTAGTGCTTGCACAGAGACGAGGCCAGCTATTTGTGCAAGGTTTAGGGTGTCCTGAAATTTGTAAGTTTGTTCAGAGAGAACAGGGTTTTGGTTTTGTTCAAGCACGGACGAGACAGGCTACAGCGGGAAATCAAATGTGCTCCATAGAACGTAGGTTCTCGTTCAGAGAATGTGGGGTTTGGCTGTTCAAGCAAACATGATTTTACTCACACACGGACGAGGTTGGCTATAGCACAAAGTCAAGACATTCCAGAGGACGTTTGGCTTCTCGTTCGGAGAACGTGGGGTTGGTTGTTTAAAGAATTTTTGGTGTTGTTCATGTACGGACGAGACTGGCTATAGCACGAAGTCAAGGCATTCCGGAGAAAGTTAAGGTTCTTTGTAAGAAAACGGGTTTGGTTGTAGGTTTGTTCACAAAGAACGTAAGGACTGTTCCATAGAACGTAGAGTGGGTTGTTGCACGCTGGGTGCGGATTTTTCTTTTTGTAAAGGATTGTTAGGAGCCCTCAATACTGGTTAAGTCTGAGAGACTCGAATGTGTGTCAGAACACTGAATTAATAAAATTGATAGGCACTTGGTACTGGCGCAGTGGGGTTAAGGCTTACATAAGAGTTGTAAAATTGGGTTGCTCTAGGGTATTTAAAAATTATGCGTATACGAATAATTAATGAGGTTTTTTGTAAAGGGATAAGGCATTAGTTGTGGCGAGGGTAAGTATGCTTACTTCGAAACAGAGAACTAAAATGCGTCCGAGAGGTGACAAGTACAAATCTTAAATCTACCATGCACGAGGCATTTATCTGCCTGGATCACGCGCAAAGAAATTAATTTTACTCTAGGTTGACCTGACTAGCATGTGATCCCAAGGGTTGCGTGTTTACTCTACTGTACAGAGTCACGCGAGACTGGGCTTGTTATGATGGCCAGCATTTTGACTGGGGCATCGGCACATGTGACTGTCAGAGTGAAAAAGGTTGCATGAGATCTTATGAAACAGATGGACAATTGTGGGAATGTTTTCCCTTCTCTCATCTACTTTGAGATACATGAGCGAAAATTTGTTTGTTTGTGTGGATTTATGAATGATTAGAGGACAGGTTTGTATGTGTTTTCTTTGTGTAAAAAAATGATATGAATTTCGTAAACATTAAATTTTCCAAGTACGGTTTTGGAAAGTGGGGAATGTTAATTTAAATATTAGCGCATTTTTCCCTACGATTGAGAGAGAGAAAGAGAGAGTCCAAAGGACGAAATTGATGGCGGGCTTAAATTCATTGCCCAATTACTGTGTTGCCTATCTAAAATGATGGACAGTAAATTTTCCAGAGCATGTGGGGAAGGAAATAATGCACCATTCCCATGGGTATCACTTGGTTTAACACTTCACTACCCAGCTAGCCTAACATTGAATCATGGGAGCTAACATGCAATAGCAACAAATCTTATGTTTCGGAAAGTCAATACTCTCTCCTTGCTGTGAACTATTCATGGGGCATGCACATGGTCTATTTGTTCCCTAGCAAGTTTTACAGTCACGATTTCGATTGCAACTAATCTAAGAAAATATAAAATAACACCGTACTTACACTGTGGAACTCCGTTTGATTGTGTGCTTAGGATTTTACGCTAAGGATCGTTTCTTGTCTTGCATCCAGCTTTAGTGTGGTTAGTAGCTGATAGCTGCAAGTTGCAAGGGAGCAAGGATTCTAGCTTGAAACATTGCAGGCTGCAAGATCTGGCAATTCGGTTGCCACTCTTATGGTTTCACCTGTGAGGAAGCTTGAATTCTGAGCAGGGAAATTACCTTTATGGTTTTTCTAAGAAAATGATTCACTTATCATGGAAAGTTCCTTGTATCTAACTACTATTTTGGGTTCAGGCAACCATAACAGAAAAGGAATGAGCTACGGGTTTTACTCAATAGGGAGAAGTTGCAGATAAACAATTAGGTTCACTTTAAAATCACTTATATTTATATTAACAGAAAAATTAGAAGAACGGGGAATTACTGAGGCAGGGAAACAGAGTCCTGCTGAGCGACTAAACTACGTTACATACTAATTGAAGAATGTTGAAAAAATAAACTTCAGTGGCACTGTAGGGTTAAATGGCTGTGGTTTGGACCACGGCAAGCAGGGCACAATCAAAAAGAAGTTTCCATCTGCAGTGGAGAATGCATGAGTTTATGTGATGGAAGAAACAGCGTAATCAAAAGAAAAGTTCAGAAGTGCACGGAAGGTGCGAAGGTATCTCGATTTACAACACTGGAAACACTTTCGATTTAAATTAATTCACTGAAATAATGAAGTCACGTCTAACATGGAATTTTGCACTTGAAAATGAAACGGAAAAATCAGTGAAAGAATAATAAATTCGTGACTGATTAAGAAATACTTCTGATCAGGGTACGTTGCCATTGTTGGAGTGTTGCCTTTGCCGTAGATAAGAATGGAGGAGGAAATGAGGGGGCTTTCTCTGGAAGAAATACTTGGGCTTAAGCAATAAAGCCATGTGTCAGGAATATGTCCCAGAAGGAGCTGTGGTTAAAGGGAGAGCTGCTTCGGGTGCCTCAGACAAGATGCCTTTCCCTGTCTTCAGGTCGCGTTGTGCCAACACACATGTAGCCTCGACAATATGATGGTAAGTCTTTGCATGTCTCCAATGCTTTTTTCAGTCTCCAAAGGGAGATCAACACAACTATTATAATACAGCTATTTTTATTCTTTCCTAAGCCGACCACTGTTCCACCCAGCCATGGTCTTCTTCAGGGCCACTCCAGATTCTTTCTTTCTTCTTTATTTCTTTAAATCTTCACACACACTATAAACCCCAGAGGGCTCCAAAAGGAAGTCAACCTGCACAGAGATGCACATTATGGGAAAGCTGATTAACAAATAGATGTGAGAGAATAGAAAATAAAACTGACACACCAGAATTTAGGAGACATCAACAGAAAGCAGGAATGAATTTGCTCCTTGCTTAAATATTTGGAGGTAAGAAGATTCCACAACTGCACTGGGCAAACTATTCCACCTTCAAGTTGTAGCTAAAATAAAGCCCCTACCAAACTGAGTAGTATTAAACCTGATACTAGGAAATGACACTGGTTGCAGCAGCAGCCTGCCTAGTGTTGCAAGCAAAAACAGTAAGTTCAAGTAAAGAAGAGTATAAAGGATGGTTGTTGTTGTAGTACTTTGTATGCAACAAATATAATGAACTCACTTCATGGTTATGCCACAAGGCAACATTAAGAGTTGTTAAAATAAACTTGACTGATGACATAACTTTATCAAAGAGTTGAGCTGAGAGTCAGCAACCGAAGATCACAATGGGGAACAGTACTCCAAACAAGGAAGAAGAAAAGTTGCAACAGTTTGATTACAACAACTTCATCACAAAACATTAGAAAAAATTCCACGAAATACCAACTTTTTGAGAGGCAGAGGTAGCAATAATACGTATATGTTCCTCAGAAGTCAACTACTTATTAAAAGTTGAACAAAAAATCTTAAAAGCATCACTTAAATAAAACAGTACCATTTAAATGTGAATCAGATGCAAAGTCAAAAGTGTTCTGGAGTGACTATCATACTTTAAGTTTTAGGGTTGAGAAGCATCATGCCCGAAAGCCAACACAGCTCATGAATACATGTCAGATCTCTGTTCAAGGATTCTGCAACCACAGACCTAAAGCATGGAGATGGACCAGCAACTTCAGGAGTAGCATCATTGGCGTATGCAATCAGTTTGCTCTCCAGACCCTGCCACATGTCACCATAGTCTATTTCATTCCAACTGTCCTTTCATGAACATAGGTTTTAGGTAGATGTGGCAATATGCATAGCTAGCTCATGATATGACTTATCTTTATGATGAAACTTGAGGATTCAAAAGGAATTCTCCTCTCGATAATAGGACTAAGATGATCATTTAAGCACTCAGTAATGTTCATACTTCCATAATATTGCTTCAACTGAGCTCAAAACGATCTAGGTGAATACCATTCCAATTGGCCTGGGATTTCATGTGTACCTCTCTCGAAAAGCTAACTTCAGGAGCAACTTGATCCATCTCCACATTAACCTAAATCAAACTATGGCTTTGTGGATGCATCATGGGTTCAGAGATATAATTCATTGTCCTATAAGGAAAAGATCTGATTGGCAAATGGATAATGTCACTGTTTACCTATGTATCAGTCCACAAAGACTTAGGTTCAAATCTTTGTCAAGTTAGATACTCTAGTATGTGGTTCATTTTATAAGTCATGCCTAGGGTATGTACACTCACACACACACACACACACACATATATATATATATATATATATATATATATATATATATATATATATATATATGTATTATTGTATTGTGTGTATCTAATATAATATAGCATAATATACATTTACAATATATATATATATATATATATATATATATATATATATATATATATATATATATATATGTATATATATGTGTGTGTACATATATTTTATATATATATATATATGCATATATTATATATATATATATATATATATATATATATATATATATATATATATATATATATATATATATATATATATATATTCACTGTTTGACCTTTCTTCCTTACTTCTTAATCAGATAAATTTACCTTTACTGAAGTAAGAGGGCAGATAATGTACAGTAGGCTGTTAGCATGCGAGCGTATCTGCAGCGGGGAATCAGGGTGTTTTCAAAATAAATTTTTACTCCCAACCAACGAGGTGAGTACAGCTTAGAGTGTGAAGGAGATACAGTGTTGCTAGGCAGACCTTGAATTATACTGTTCTTCCAGCCAACTTTTTCTCTATCCTGCGTACTGGCGAGTCTATTGTCATTTCAGGTCAGGCCCTGGTGGGAGGAGTTTTGAAGCAAACATTGAGAAGCTGCCCCAGCATCAGGAGA
>NC_089754.1:3463180-3478180 GCF_040412425.1 Macrobrachium rosenbergii | reverse complement strand
GTATTTGAGTTAAATATTTGCAGTTTCCTATATTGTCCAAGATATCTAGTATTCTAGGAAGGGGGTAGAGTCTTTCTGTGTAACACTATTCACTCTTCTATAATCTGTACCATCCTCACTTTCCTAATGGGTTTAACTAATATGCAAGGCGAAGCAAAGGCCAAGGCGAGCAACTAGGGGAAGCTAATCCATTATTTAATAAATATTCAACCTCTCTTTTCATCAGCTGTAGTTTTTCACCTACAATATGATAATATGGTTGACGAATAGGACTTGTATTAGGGAAAAGCTTTATGTCATGCAAAATAATAATCACGCCTCAGATATCTGAACATACACTTTCATATTTGAGTAACAGACTCTCTAATTGTGTTCTCTGCTCACAAGTTAAGTGTTCAAAATACTTATCTAAGGATGCAAGAATATCAGAGTTGGAACAATCTGTCCATGAAGTATTCAGGTCTAAGTGCATATCCGTCTCATCGTAGTCTTTGGTACTCCCACCACAAGGTTGCACACTTACTTCACAGGGATGCACACTGTCATTAACTAACACTGGGGAAATCTTATGGTAGGGTTTAGTGGGTTGACATGAATAATAGTGAACTCTCTGTCGGGGGTAGAAAAACATAATTAAGTTTATTAATAACTTTTGTTACCTTATATGGTCCAGAGAACTTATGTTTTAGTGGAGATCCTGGAATTGGAAAGTATACTAAAACATTGTCACCAACTGTGAACTTTCGCACTTTAGCTTTTTTGTTATAATTTACTTCCATTTTCTCTTGTGAGACTTTCAGATTATCATAGGCAAATTTATGAATTTTGTCAAATTTGTCTTTCATGTTTTGCAAGTACTTGGTAACTGTAACAGGAGTGACTACTTCAACCTCACCAATTAAATTTTCTTTAACAACTCTTAGCACATCTCTAGCCTTTCTACCAAAAAGCATTTCAAAGGGAGAAACTCCAATGGACTCATTTGGGACACTGCGTATCACGAACATCAAGAGATCGAATTTTCATCCCAATCCTTAGCAGCAGATTCAGGCATATTTCACAGACTTTTCATCATTTGATGTGCCCTTTCCAACATACCTGGGGTGACTGTGGATGATAAGCTGGGAAAATGACTGTTTAATATTTAGTTCTTTCAAGACAGATTGGAGAAAACATCACTTTTGAAATTTGTTCCTCTATCACTGTAATTCTTTGGGAAAACCTAAGATAGTAATATTTTTAGACTTTCTATGATCTTTTAGCAGAATATATTAGGTAAAGATGTGGTGGAAATCTTGTGATTCGGATATGATAGTCAACAAATACTGATTACCTTTATGGGTTTTGGGCAAAGGTCCCACACATTCTATTGCAACCTTACTGAATGGTTCATGTGGAATAGCAATAGTTTTTAATGGTGCAGGCTTTCCAGCTATCTGGCAGATATGACAACACTGTACAAAGCTTTTACATCATTTTTTCATTCTTGGCCAATAGAAGTACAAGATAATCTCTGGTACGTTTCACTTACCCCTAAATGAGAAGCAGCACAACGAGCAATTTCAAGAATCTTACTTGTGAGTGAAGATGGAACTATAACCTGCTCACAGTCCACCCAAGATTCTTTCGTTGACAATTCCATTCTCAATATAACAAGGAACTTTGTCAATATCTGATTTCTGTGCAACTTCTTTTAAAATAAACTACTTAAACTACCATCTTCCTGCTGCAATTTAACAAAATTATCTTTAGAAAGGTTTAGCAGATCTGGTAAATTTGAATGGTTAACAGAAACATTAGGTACATTCTTAGGTTGCTCATCAGTAGATTTCTTTGATCGAGTTACTACACAGATTGAATCAGCATGATCAGGACTTTGTGCTTCTAGTTTATTACATTTACTTTCAGGGTTACAAATGATCAAATTGCATTACTTCATGCTAAATCGTCACCAGGACCAAGATCTACATCAACAGAAGTCATTATCAGTGACGCTTAGCTTTAACAGTTTCATTAACGTAAGGGCAATCAGATTTACTTCAGCAAGGCAATACTTTACTATGAAAAGTCTGAAACAACTACATGTTCATCGGTGAATTTAAGATCAGGAACAAGATTCTTATGTATTATGGACTGAGCAGCCCCTGTATCTCTTAGGATAGATACTTCCTTTGAATTGAGAAGACCATGGCAAATAAATTCTTTAAAATAATCCATCTGATCAACAGCACAATGCAAACCAGTTTTCTTAACCGTTGGCTGTGATGATATTTTACTAGACTGATTGGCTACTTTGCACCCTGGTTTAGTACAATTCTTTGTAATTGTCAGCTAAGTGCTTCAACTACAGAGTTAATACCAGTTGCACCATCAGTATCTTTAGATTTGTCCAGGAATTTTAGGCCTATTCTTATGAATTAAATTATAGTTATCCTTAAGATTTCCAGCTTTGTTAGATCTTTGATATATCTCAGCTATATATCGAAATAGGTGGTGGTAATCTCCGATGGAATTCTTCCAAGACTACTAGATTAACTAATTCCTTGAAAGTAGTGACATGTTCACTTGCAAGCCATTTCTTGAACAATCTAAGCTTCTGACTAGCAAATTCTGTAAATGTTTGAGAAGCAGTCTTAGTAGCATTCCGAAACAATTGTCTATAACCCTCTAGAATGTTCTGCTTTATAACATTGTAACTTTCACCTATTAAATTAGATACAACTTTAATTGCTTTACCACACCCAACTGAGTTTAATTAACCATAACCACTGATCATGAATACCATTCTGAGTGTAATATCTTCAAAGCAATGAAAAGCTTTCCGTCTTTCTCATCAAAAGGGTACAAGCTTTCTTGCTCTGGACAAGTCAAACTGAATGGGCTGAGAACTAGAAATATCCAACTCCTGACGATGCTTTTCCACAGCTATTTTAGCCTTTTCCTCCTCTGACTTCTTATTTAGCTCAGCCTCTCTAACCTTATATTCTTATTCCAAGTCCAAAAGCCTCTGCTTTTCCTCTAACCTCTTTCGTGAAAGATAATCTTCTTGTTCTTTGCTAACTTCTCTTAGTCTTAACTGTATTCTAGCTAGCTCTAGTTCTTTATCTACTTTACTTTGCTTTGACCTCAAATTAACTACCTGTTCTTCAGTAAAAACATCCTCATCTATATAGTAATCCAGAATGGAGTCTAAGTTGATCTTTGAGCGCAGTGTGGCTCACGCACTTCAATATTAAGCCGACTAGCAAGAACCTTGGAGGATCACGCAGCTATTCGCTTGAGAAAGCGAAAAAAGTTTACCAGCAGGGTCTGTTATAAATCGATACATCAAAAAGGCATTTCTGAGTGTACTCTACCGGTACAAAATATCAGGACTTCAGGGTAATTTATCAAAAAATGCAAAAGTATGAACTACTGCCCGTTTATACCACAAGCATTCTTTATGAATAGTCAGAAAACTGAACAAGAGCTCGTCGTCGAAGTCGAATCAATTGAAAACATTAGGTAATGACACACTGAATCGCGAACTAATAGGCAACATCGAAAATGAAGAACTATTCTTCTGACAAAATTACGCTTAAGATACCTACGTTTATTAAGATGGCCATGTACAAAGCAGGAGTATGAATTAAGCATTAAAGACGAAATCGCTCGTAAGAACTAACTACAGACGCTTGGCATTGTCTTGTGAAGACCGTTGTTTGTACGGATCACTTTTGGCACCATGCTTTGCGATGATTATGTGTGTGTCTTTAAACTATAGTCAAGACATAATTACTTTAACGATAGTGACTGGTTTAGGTCGCTACAACAAAGATAGCTTGACAGTTTCCCTTATAACAATCAAACACGGAGCGAACTACGGGAGGGTGCCTTATAACTCTTAAGCTTCGTCAGTACTATCGAGAGCAAATTATTGCTAGATGCCAACGGCACGGTATGACGGAGAACTTATTCTACCAGAGAGACTGGCAATCAGACTTACACTCAAGGGAAGCAACCCTCACTTACGCTTCAACCGAAAACTGTGGCAGTGGTTAACAATGGTAGATAAATTTTGTTAACTAAGAATGATCAACACTAATTACGAAAAACCTTATCCTGATATTTGAATACCGAGAAAGCAAGTTTATTCTACATACAGACGTGTGTGTGAAGTTAACATGATAAACGCACCAGTACAAATGAATAATTACACGAAAATAACCTTCGTTATCCCGGACAGGCCCCCCCCAAATGTAACGATCTCCTATGAGTTATAGGCCTAGTCCTGGAGTAGGTGATCATTACACAAACACACACCGACACTTGGAAATATTAAGCCAGGAGAACAATAAGGAACGTAAATGAAATATGAGGAAATAATGAGGACTTATAATTACACAAATAACATATGTTCCACTAATCCAAACACAGCACAACTCTTACATAAATAAGGCCGAATCGCCAACACGAATACATCACAGTTGCAAATACTTCCTGACACTCTTTACGTATGTAGAACAAAATAAAGGAGGCACCAGAGCAGTTCGAGAGAAGTTAAAGGTCCCGCAGTCTGAAAGCGAAGAAGACCAGTCACGGAGCCAAGGAAGTAAACAGAAAACGAGAAGCAGCAAGGAGTCTCGAGAGAAGGAAAGGAAGGGTGGTAGCGTACATAAACAAGGATTCTTGAACATATATGAGTAATGCATATCATATCAGTAAATTCAAATATGGGTCTTGGCAATATATATATGTAATTTGTGTGGAGTGGCATAGCTGTTATATACAACACGCTCGAGAGGTTTACGACTGAGAGGGAGTCCAACCATCAGCTTTCCTTCCTTGACGTCCTTGTTACCAGGCAAAATGGTGCTTTTAACACTGCTGTTTTTAGAAAACGAACTTTTACCGGAATGGGCTCGAATTCTATAGCTTATACTACTTTAATTTTAAACTTAATTCTGTTTATACATTATTCCACAGAGCTTTACGGCTTACTTCTAACTGGAACATGTTTCACAAGCAATATTTTAAAAACAACTGTTTTCCTGCTAATTTTGTCAGTAAGGTTGGCCGAAAATTACAAAACAATTTTTTTTCACCGCCAGTAAAATATCCTACTGTACCAAAACTGGGATTTTATGCCAGCTTCCCCTATGTCTGTGATAGTTCTTTTAAAAGAAAATTGACTCAGGTCTTACAAAAACATTTTCCTGCTATAAAAGTTAACCTGATTCTGAAAAATTCCATAACCATCCGCTCTCTGTTTCAGTTCAAGGATCGCCTGTTTCCTTTCATGTCCTCTTGTGTGGTATATAAATATACTTGCCCAAGGTGTAACTCGGGGACTTATGCGGGATCCACATGGAGGCTCCTTAAGGTACGCATCGACTGTCATAGAGGGGTCAGTTTCCAGACAGACAGCAGACTCACGAACCTGGAACTTTCCAACATAAGAACTCACGCTAGAATCTGTAAAACATACATTGAAAATATAGATTTTCAAATCATTGGACAAACACCCAACACCCAGGAATTACCCATTTTAGAGTCTCTATTGATCAAACAACTGATTCCCCCATTAAACACAGTCAGCAGCCACTCCCCTTTTCTTGTCTTGAGGCGTATTTTCTTCTTTTTTTTTTATTTCCTTCCACTTACGTTTCTTCTACTCTAGTGGAAGGTTGGACCAATACTTTGTGAATTTTAATATATCTTGATTTTTTGTAACATATGATTTTAAGCATCAAAATTTATGTTTGATTTTTATGCTAATTATGTGTTGTGTTTATCTATCTTAGTGACCTTAAAGATGTAATTATATACGAAAGTTACGTATATTCGGGAAATAAATATGTTGTGTGTATATTTATATATAATATACATATGTATATATATATATATATATATATATATATATATATATATATATATATATATATATATATATATATATATATATATATAGTCACGTAGTGATCAAGTACCTGGGTATTACACAAATAATAAGACCAAAAAGTTACCTCACTTCAGCCAGACACTTGAAACCTCATAACAAATATATTAAGACTGAATACTCTAAAGGTACAGTGATCCCATAAAACTTACTTATCACTTGAGAAAATCAATGTAACTTTATCAAGTTATGGATGAGGTAACAATTAATAAGTTATAAACAGACTAGTGGAAAATGGGCATCACTTTAACAAACACTATAACGGTTTCCCTGGTTCTATTTCACCTAGATATGACTCAGGTGAACAAACAGATATATCACTTACCTTGTACACATTCATTAATTTCTCTAATCATTGGTGGTCAAAATGAAACACTGTGGTTTTAAAACTTTAAACAGACAAATTTATTTCTAAGTTCAAAAGTTATAGAAGAGTTCACAATCTCAAAAAGATTTACTATTACTTGACAACAGTGTAAGATTTAAGTATTTCTTAATCAAGATTAATTCACAAAACTTTAATTCATCAAGAAAGCAATTTGGTTAAGTAAAATTCAAACCATTAACTCTCACTCAAGTTTTAGATATGCACCTGATTAATTAAACTCAACACAAGTGTTCACCAAAATATTACTGACTGCATTCCATATAAGTATTCTCTGAAATTTCAATAATAAGTATGCACTAACAAAATGCTAAGTAATCACCAACACAAAACTTTGGAAAACACTAATTATAAAATTAGAGTAATATGATAACACAGACACATAAGAATGAAATTGTTAGCATATTATGATTTATATTGTTCGTGTTGTGTTAGTGGCATTGCAATCGTCGCTTATGTCGATTTGTCTTTTGCATTTAGTTTTCTCTTTGGCCAGTCATGGCGCCACCTGCATGTAAACAAACCGTGTGTTCGCTGTTCCCGCTTCCTTTTAGTCTAAATAAAAATCTACCGACGATAACACAAGTGTCTCAATCAGCCCCTTCCTGGAACTCTGTTAATAAGTGAAACTAATCGAAGAGGATCTAGAAATTAGTAAGGTCAACAGGTTATGGGCCCAGAACACATTGGGATTGATTGAAAAGTGTGATATCGTCTAGATATAAGAAAGTGCTAGCCTAAGCTTCCCTTGGAGACTGTTCCATCAACAAGTAAGAAGATGGCGATTATGAAGAAAGGGAAGAGACCTCCAAGAAGATTCTTCTACAGTGTGACGGGGCTAACTATTACCCGTGGTCGAAGAGGATCGAAGCAAGAC
Source organism: Macrobrachium rosenbergii (assembly GCF_040412425.1). Classification (NCBI taxonomy): domain Eukaryota; kingdom Metazoa; phylum Arthropoda; class Malacostraca; order Decapoda; family Palaemonidae; genus Macrobrachium; species Macrobrachium rosenbergii. The sequence continues at coordinate 3,470,980 of NC_089754.1, read as the reverse complement.
TGATTGACAAGAACTGTTGGAATGCCATTGACCCTGGGTTTGGGTATCACATTCACAATAATGAGAATGAAGAAGAGGCCTTGGCAGAGCTCAACCAAGAACAAGCCAGAGTCAATCGCCGAGCTCGGGGAGTCATTATTGAGGCGCTGCACAGCTCCACTCTCTACAATGTTGGTGAGTTTAAATTCGCAAAGAAAGTGTGGGACACACTCAAGGAAATGTATGGTGAATTTGGGATTATTCACACCATGTTGTTTTTCAAGGAAATGGCTAGGTTGGATAAAGTGCCATCAATGCCAATGGCAGATTACATTTCAAGATGCATGAGTTGATTCAGAAGGTGAGAATGGGCGGCATTCAATAAGTGACACTTGCTTTGCTGCTTTCTTGCTACTTGGGCTACCACTCAAGGAGTATGATGCTTTTGTAAGATCCTTCGAGGGTGATCTGGATAAGCTCACATCAAGAAATGTGAAGAGCAAACTTGTGATGGAAGGAAGGCGACTATCATTGCACAACAGAGTGACATCAAGAAAAGAAGAACCTGTGGCATTGAAAGCAACGGCTAAACAGCATTCTAACCAGAAGCAGAATCAGCAGCCTCAGAAGCAGGACACCTCTGGTGACAGTAAAATGAAGTGTTACACCTGGAAGGAGCCTGGACACAAGGCGAGGGAATGCCCAATCTGGAAGAAGTTCAAGGAGGAATGCGCGAAGAAAGGGGATGCCAAGGCCTCTGTAGCTGAATTTGAAGAAATAGAAGCAGTACTTCTATGTGCCGAAGTGGATGCACATGCCTACATGTCAAAATCATCGGTGGGAAAGTGGTTTCTGAACTCAGGTGCATCAGATCATATGTGCTGTGACATTAAGAAGTTCAAGAACATCGACCTGCAACGCAAGGGATCCGTGAAAATAGGTGATGGACATAGACTTTCAGTGGAAGGGATTGGGGTAATCGTGATTCAAGCCAAATGCAAGATTGTGCTTCAGGAAGTGATGTATGTCCCTAACCTATACTGCAGTCTGGTGTCTGTACAACAGATCACTACCAAGGGTGCTTCTGTATTATTCGTGGGCTACCTAGCAAAGGCATCTAAGGGTGGCATTGAACTTTTCGTTGCTAGGAAAGAGGGAAGATGTACATTATGAATCTGGATTGGCCTAGTAAAGATAATGAGGGAGCTACTGTGGCATTGCCTGCTCAGGTATCGATGCAGACCTGGCATCAAAGAATGGGTCATCTCAACTATGACGCTTTGAAGAAAATTCAGTTCTGGCTAACTTAAAGAAAGAAGAATGTGGAAAATGTGAAGCATGCATTGAGGGGAAGATGACAAGGCTGCCTTTTCCTGCAAGTACATCAAGAGCATCTAAACCTTTGGTGTTAGTGCACACTGATGTTATGGGACCTTTAATACCCCTTCATTTGGTGGGTCCATTTATGCTATTGTGTTCACAGATGATTACTCCAGGTATCTGACTGTAATGCCAATGAAGTCTAAGGATGAAGCATTGTCTAGACTCATTCAGTACAAGACCAGGATGGAGAATCTCACGGACCACACCTAAAAGAAAATTAGATCTGACTTCGGAGGAGAATACTCTGGCAAAGAGCAGTTGGACAACTATCTGGCTGCAAACGGAATAGTGCATGAAAGGAGTGTGCCTTACTGTAAACAGCAGAACGGGAGAGCGGAACGACAAAATTGGGTACTTATGGAAATGGTGAGGACCATGTTATCTGAAGCTGGAGCTGACAAGAGACTGTGGGCTGAAGCTATGTCAACTGCTGCCTACAACCGGAACAGGGCACCGAGCAGTGCCATCGATTATAAGATACCTCTGGAACTGGCAATAGGAAAGGAACTCACAAGCAGTGATTATGAACGCATGAGACCCTTCGGATGCAGAGCTCAGGCCATGAGAGAAGTCAGAAGCAAGCTTGATGGCAAGACTGTTGAGTGTGTCATGCTCGGTTATCAGGAGGATACAAAGGATGGATACAGGCTTTGGAACACAGAAACAGGAAGGGTAATAATCAGAAGGGACGTTGTATTCCATGAAGAGTTTTCCCATGGAAGAAGAAAGAAGATTCAGTGATCAGGGAAGCAGGAGATGGACAATCTACAACTCTCGAGTGAGTCAGACTCCGAGGAGGAAACAGAGGAAAAACAGGAGCAGAAGGGAGACGGTCTGGACAAGGAAGGCAGTGAAGATGACGGGCATGGAGACGTAAAAATGAACAGATTCCTGCCTTTGAAGAAATTCCAGTACTGCCTGAAGATGAAGAAGCTGAAGTCAAGAAGAAGTCCCAGTCCTGCGGCAGTCCTTGAGAGTGCCTAAACCAAAAAAATGTCAGTGCCAAGAATGTCAAGACGACCCTGAGTGTTTAGTGGTCAAGCCAGATGAAGAGACCACTATCACTGAACCAAAGAGTGCCAAAGAGGCCCTAGCTAGTCCCCAAGCAGAAAGATGGAAATATGCTATGGGAGAAGAGATTAAGAAACTGACTGAGATGAATACATGGGAGATTGTACCAAGGCCACCAACCAGAGTCATTGGGTCAACATGGAAGTTCAAACTGAAGACTGATGCTAGTGGCAGACCTACAAAGTACAAAGCCAGGTTGGTTGCACAGGGATTTGCCCAGAGATATGGCTTTGACTACATGGAAACCTACTCGCCTGTAATCAAAAGAAAAACCATCCGGTTGATGCTCACTGTGGGAGTGGAGAAGGAACTGATGTGTGAGCATGTTGACGTAATATCTGCCTACATCAATAGTGATATCAAGGAAGAAGTATACTTGGAGCAACCCGAGGGTTTTGATGTTGACAAGAGTAGGATGGTGTGCAAGCTGAGGAAGCGCCTTTACGGATTGAAACAATCAGGACAAGAATGGTACCATAAGATCAAGAAAATCTTTATAGACATGAAGTTCAACCCCTCAGTTGGTGACCCTTGCCTATTCTATCATCAAGAAAGGAAATTATATGTTGGACTATGTGTGGATGACATTGCTGTGTGGGGAAAGAAAGAAGACATTGATTGGTTTAAGAAAGAGTTGAGCCAACAAGTTGAAATACGTGAGCTGGGTGAAATATCTGATTTCTTATCACTGAGGATATTGCGAAAGGACGAGCATATCATAAGCATCGACCAGTGTGCTTATACAGATCAGATATTGGAGCAGCACGGGTTATCTGAATGCAGAGGAAAACACAGTCCTCTGAGTGCAAATGTATTCTCTATCAACGATGAACCAGACGCAGATGCCGATAGTCATGAATATAGAAGAGCCATAGGAATGTTGCTGTATGTTGCAAACGGGACAAGACCTGACTTGAGTTTCGCTGTCAGTTATCTCAGTCAATTCTCAGCCAACCAAAGAGAAAGCAGATGGCTGCAGTGAAATATCTGATAAAGTACCTAAACACACCGTGACTACTGCACAGTATTCAGGAAGAGTGGGAAGGAGGCATTGATTTTTCTGATGCTGACTTTGCCAACAACAAGGTGGACAGAAAATCGTTTAGTGGACTGGTGGTGTGTGTTGCAGGAGGACCTGTGGAGTGGAGGTGCAAGAAGCAAACTGTGGTTGCCACATCCACACAACAGGCGGAGTACATTGCTATGGCTATCGCTACGCAAGAAGCACTATGGCTATGTGGTATTTTAAGGAGATCGACGCAAGTGATCTTTGCATGGTGCCATGCATCCTTGCTGATAATACAGCAAATCAAACTTGCAGAGAAGGACATTGTCAACGATAATTCCAAGGGCGTGGAAGTGAAGTATCACTTCATAAAGGATGTGGTGAAGAAGGGGTTGGTAAAGTTGCAATATGTGGCATCTCATGACAATCTAGCTGACCTTCTAACCAAGGGTTTGACTGGGAGGAAGACACAGGAGTTATGTGCAAGAATTGGACTTATCATTCCTTAATGACAGTCAGAGCCATGCCAAAGTTTTAATTTGTCCTTCTGATAAATTTTTTTTTTTGCAGCATAGTAATCCTTTGCCAAATGTGATCATGACAGATGTAGTCACGTTTATCCTTTTGTATTCTTTGCAGCAACAGTGTCTATTCAGTTCTTATGTTACTTGCTGCTTGTTCATATTGCTCAATTTTTTTGCCGCTGTGTTATTCTTTATCTGAAATTATTTTGTTTTTGGCTCATGTGCTAATCATTGCATTTTTGCTGGTTTTGTGTCGGCTATCCAATTTTTTTGAAGTGTCAGTTCTTGTAAGGTTCACTGCATTGCAATAAAATCAAGGGGAAGTGTTAGCATATTATGATTTATATTGTTCGTGTTGTGTTAGTGGCACTGCAATCGTCGCTTATGTCGATTTGTCTTTTGCATTTAGTTTTCTCTTTGGCCAGTCATGGCGCCACCTGTATGTAAACAAACCGTGTGTTCGCTGTTCCCGCTTCCTTTTAGTCTAAATAAAAATCTACCGACGATAACACAAGTGTCTCAATCAGCCCCTTCCTGGAACTCTGTTAATAAGTGAAACTAATCGAAGAGGATCTAGAAATTAGTAAGGTCAACAGAAATATGCAAAAATGGAAATATATAAACAACAGTTTCACTAAGACAAAATTATGTTTAAAGATTATATCAATTTTTCAAAAGAATATCTTCACTTTTATAAAAAAAAAGGCTAAACTCACGTCTTTCTAAGACTTTCTCAAAGAAAACACTGCCAAGTCACAATGATATATACTTAGTAAGATATAGTTAGCAGCAACACACATTAGAACTCACTATAAGAGATATTATCCACCTCTTATCAAAATAATAATTCTTTTTTACCTAGAACATCACTTTAACTCTTAACATAATAAAAACCAGTAAACATCACATTACCTTTTACAAGTGGTACACTATTATACACTTTCCACAATGCTCGTAAAATACCAATATCATTCTTACAAAATGTATACACTTTGTGGGTGAATTTGACAAAACTTATACATATAGGAGAGCAACCAGTATAACACCCTTATATATGAATGGTAATTGAGAGAGAGAGAGAGAGAGAGAGAGAGAGAGAGAGAGAGAGAGAGAGAGAGAGAGAGAGAACCTTATGCCAGCAACCCCTTTGCCTAACTAACTGTTTTTCATTCAGTACTCCTCTTTTATCTTCAAGCCCTCCCAGAATACTCAAAGAATACACATAGGGAATACACAGAACACCTTATTCCTCTTCTACAGAATACACAAAGAATACACACAGAGAATTCTAAGGCTCAGAAGAAACATGCCAGGGCTCTTATCTTTATGATTGACATTTCCCTGTTCACTCAAAACACCTGAATTAATAGAAAAAGTATTTTGGACCAAATCTTGGGTCGGCTGTCAACGTGTCAACTTTATCTCTCTCAATTCCTCATCCTTTCTACTCAGATTATAAAAAATGTAATAGACACAGATAAAGATAATAACTGTGGAACAGACACACATGATAAACATATAACAAAGCATTCTGGCCGAGGCCTGTCAACTCGTCACAGATATGCAAAGTGGTCCTTGCCTTTTTGCCTTCACCCCAAACACTTATGTCAATACAGGATGCAGTGATCTGATAATGGTTCAAAAATGTCTCCCTCTCTCTACAGCATGTTAAGAATTCGATTCCACAACACTCAGTATTCATTTTAATATACTGCACAATATATTAAACAAATGGAAAAAAACATATCAAGACATATTTCAGAATCACATGACACACAATTTATCTGTAAGAAAAAGACATTTTAAGATCATATTATCATATCTCACAACAAATGATGAATCTGTAAGCAAAACATCAAAATTTTCACAGGGACACATATCACATTTGTAGAATGGTTTTATATATTATAACACATTATATATATATATATATATATATATATATATATATATATATATATATATATATATATATATATATATATTATATATATATTGTTAGGAGTATTGAATTTATGTAAATAATGTATTTTTGTAGTGTGGATTGTAAATGTTTTGCAGTTCATATTTTTCCCGTGTCTGTCTGTGTTGTCCTTGCGTGTTGTTTGGGTGTTTGTATTCCTCAGTCCTTGAATTGTTTACTTCGGCCATTGGAGCGCCACCAGGGATTGAGATTTCTTGGATTTGTCATAGTGTTAATAACCCTGGATTATATATAAAAGTGTTACATTATTTGTACTTGCTAATTTGTAAGTATTGCTATATTGCATTTGTTTTGTTGACGCTTGCTGTGTATGTATGTATTTTCTGCATTTCATTGTGTTTAATGTTGACGTTATTTCCTGTATTATCTACGGTGTATTGATAATCGATTTATTTGTTACTTACCTGCTTGTTTTGCTCATTTGTCGTAATGCTGTACAATGTAAATATGCCTGGAGTTTTGTTAATTTACATTCGTTATTGCTTTGGTTTCATTATTCTTGTTATCGTCATAATCCTTATCTTTATATGGATCTTTAATTTATTTTAAGTAAAATAACAAAATTTCGTAGTGTTTGCCTTATTCCGTATTAAAATATATTTACTCGTATAGCATACTTAAATTTAATGCTATTTAAATTTGGATAAGAGCTCTATTATAAAAATAAGCTAAGTTAAGGCATCATTAAATGTCTTATTATTTATTGTCTATGGCCGTTTTGGAGCTCGCTTGTACTTGCATCAGTAAAAATGCAGGAAAGAGTATTAAGAGGCGAATAATCGTCATATATATATATATATATATATATATATATATATATATATATATATATATATATATATATATATATATATATATATATATATATATATATATATATATATATATATATATATATATATATATATATATATATATATATATATATATATATATATATATATATATATATCATTGCAGCTGAAGGCTATGGGAACTTATCTTGGGCAGGCAAAATCTGACTCTAATAATGGGTTCAGTTAAAACCATATGCAAAAAGAGTTTGGCTGAGGGCCTTCTTCAAAAGGGGGAAGTTATTAGGTAAACACTTAGGATTCACTTAATTAATTGTATTTATAAAAACACATATCAGAAGAATGGAAGCATAAATAAGGACAGGGGGACAAAGTCCTGTTGTACAGTAAGATTTACACACAAATTATTACTTCTGTGAAGAAGCTCAAAGGGGGACCCGCTTCAAAGGGCACTGCAGGGTAGAGGAATCAGTGGTTATGCTACTGCCCACACAAGATGATAATGAGGCCACAGCAGGCTAACTCCTATCTGCAATCGAGGGCACACGTGGTTACTTAACTGCAGGAAGATGCTTTGGTCCAGAATCGAGGAATTGCAGAGAAGGTGCCTAGGAAAGGACTCGATTCTGATAACTGTAATTTTACACAATTATGTTACACTTTCTTCAATGATTCGAAAATTAACATAACACAAAATAAAAGCAATACAGGTCTCACTGTAGGCATATTGCACTATGAAAGGAAACGGAAAAATAGGAAAAGATTTACTGGGACATGACTGACATAAAAACCTTGATTCTGGTACATTACCTGAGTCAGGAGATGGATTCCTTGTCTTCGGAGGGCACCAGCAATGGAGGCTAGTGTGAAAGGGGCTCACTACAAAATTAACTCAGGCTCTGGACAGCCACGAGGGAACAGCAAGGGGCAGCTCAGGGGAGCAAGAGGGAGGACGGAAGTGTCCTAGTTAAGTTTCCAGCGTCTTCTAAGGACGATCTGCCCATGTGAAGCCCTTTTATCTCATCAAAGGATTACGATCCTGCTCTTTGTAGATGACGC
>NC_089754.1:3435680-3460680 GCF_040412425.1 Macrobrachium rosenbergii | reverse complement strand
ACTGTTAGACATGATGGGTTTGGGGTGATGTAATTAGTAAAGGTGACGGGGAATGTAGTTTTGAGTTCTCCCTTACATTTTTATTCTGTTTGGAATCAGGGTTAGATAACCCGTTTCTTGCTTACCCTATTTAACCAATATCTTGTTAGACTTGACAAGTACATTATATTTTGTAAGGTAAGGATTTGATTTAAAATATCCTAGATAAAACGAGAGAGAGAGAGAAAGAGAGAGAGAGAGAGAGAGAGAGAGAGAGAGAGAGAGAGAGAGAGAGAGAGAGAGAGAGAATGATGAATGGAAAGATTTTTCCCAGCTGAACTCCGAGATGCCGATAGCGTTTGTGTGTGTGTGTGTGTGTGTGAGTGTTTCCTTTTCAGGAAGGGTAACAGATTTGGTGAGCAGCGGTTTAAAAGAATGGGGTTGGTTTTTCTAGGGTTCGTTCCTGCTCCGAAGAGATGCCTGTGACGTGAATGAGATAGGAATAGGAAATAGGTGTGTAGTTAGGAGACGTGTTTTATGGGAGTTCAGCCTGAGATGGTTGACACTCACGGGCTAATTGCTGACCTCGCATTACAGAGCAACGAATGTGAGGTGTAACTTCTTGTCTGACCCTCAAGGTTCTCTTGCAAATGGTAAGTGTTTAACGCAGTCCTCCGATGGATCATGTGTGTGTTTATATGAAACGCAGTGTGTTTTAGCGTATGTATGACAGTTGCACTGTGGTTGGGACTCGATGGAGAGAAGGGATAAAATGTGAGCGTTTTTTTTTTTTTTTTTTACTTGTATTTTTGGTTTCTCCCTTTTTATTTTTGCTTGTTTTCCTTCCCTGATGGGTGATGGTGTATTTGAATATTGTTTTTAGCTGAAGTGGTTACAATTTAGTTGGTGATTGCACTTTTGCGGCGATACTGGGATACGGGAAAGAGGAAAAAGTGATTGTTCATTATCATTTTGTTTTACATTCACCTTATTGCGTGATTTGAAGGGAACAAAGTGAGTTCACTTTCTTTTCCCTTGTGTTTACTTCTCCTCTGTCTTTTTCTGCAATTATCTCACCATGATTTTTGCGTGCTGAATAATTCTATGATCGTGACGTGTTTATATCTGGCGTATGTGGGTGTATTTAATGAGGGATCTGTATTTAGGGCAGTGTAGCCTACTCTGGCTTGATGACAGATGGCGGTGCCTTTTCTCATGCCATCATCAATCTAGCAGCTCAGAGACGGACGCTTGCAGCTGCTTTGCAGTGTAAGGGTTTTTGGCCTTGCAACCAGCAAGGCGGGGAGGGTGAATCTTTTTGTACTCGGGGGGATTATTCATCTTCTCTCTTTTTATTTTGTTTTTTTAGGGGACTTTGCGTTTCTCCCTTGACCCATATTTTAACTCGGCTGTTTCGTGCGGTCATAAAGGTGTGGTTTACTTCCATAGTGTTTTTAAATTATTGTTGGATTAAGGGGTGATTAAATATTTTGTTTATCCCTCTTTGTGTTTTTTGTTGACTTAGAGAACATTATATGGGAAACTAATATTTTGGTTTTTATTTTATTGTTAGATGTGATTGCGTTCAGGCAGGGTTTTTACAGGGGTGTGGAGTAGTTATCATTAACGTAGAAACCAAAAGGGAAATTACTGAAAATGGCAGGCAATGATGAGAATAAGAAAACTTTAATCCATAAGGTCACAAATGCTGCATCGTCAATCCAGCCTTTTGGGGGATTGATAAATGGGGTCTTGCATCAACCAGTTGAAATTTCGTAGAATCTGTGCAAAATTATTTGAATTCGAAGAGAATCACAAATGAAGTGGAAGCATTTACTGAAGCCAAAAGTTTCTTGGCCTTGGACATTGAAGATATTGGACGTCGCTGTCGTAGTTTTCAGTTCCATAAATGTCAAACTTGGGCGGACCTCCAGAGATTTCTTAGAACTGCGTATGGGTCAGTTGAGAGCGGAGATTTAGTCCGTGACTTGAGGTCGTTCTATAAGGTCAGAAAGGGTCAGAATTTGCTGGTTGATTTTAGTTCCCAGCTGTTTGATGCAGCAGGTGATTTCGTGTAGAAAGTGAAAGTTTCTAGATGGGTGTCTGGTGATTCTATCTCATTGGAGAACTTGCCTAAGTTGTTGCATTTTTCCTGGTTCTTGAGTGACGTCCCTGATGCGTAGTGAGTAGTTTTGACAGTAAGATGGAACCTGCGTCTGATGAGGCATTGATTTTTTCCCAGATTCATAAGCGCACATCGAAATGTCCGACGGTAGATAGCACATTTTTCATTGGGATTCAGGTTTTGCTTCCAGTGGTTTTTGTGGGAAAGTAGAAGTTGGTAGAAGACCCAATTTAGTTTCCAGTGGTTTTAATTCCAAAGTAGGGGTGATAGGAAATTTATGGATCAGACGCTGAAGTTTTGTTGTTTTAACTGTAATAGGTTAGGGCTTACCAAGAGGTTTTGCTGAGTTAAATGCTGTGGCAGGTGCAAGAGTATTGATCACTCTTGGCGGTCTTGTCCATCTCTTAAACGAAGTAATGTTAGACTGGTAACTCAGAATTTTGGTAACAATAAGAAAGCTCCTCAAAGGGGATTTTCCAGGGTGTATAGAAATCAGCAGGATTTTTGGAAGGCTGAACAGAAAAAGGGAAAAAGGTGAACAGTTCGTGTCACATTGCGCTTTTGCGAGATGTGCCAGAACCAAAGCCTGTGGTGAAGGAGGTCGTGTCTGGAGCCAGTGTTTTGATTTTTGTGGATACAGGTGCTTCAGCCAGTTTATTAAACTATAATTTTTATCAGTCGATGCTTTTTCAGTGTCTGTTAAAACCTTCAGAAGAGAAGGCATGTGAAGTCCAGGCTCATAACCTGGATGTTATGGGGACGACGGTATTTGTTTTTTGCTGGGTAACAAGTTAATTAAGGAACCAGTTTTGGTGATAAAGGGAGTTGCCTTGGGGAACAGAATTTTACTGGGTCATCCATCTTGTAGGAAGAATCAAATTTCCATACACCTGGGGGTAGGAGGTATAACAATTAGGGTACCTGGGGTTTTTCTCCCATATGTGGGCATTGATGAAATGAATGGGGATACTTCCATTAATGAAGATGATAAGGAATCTGTGGCAGATAATCAGTTACAGGGAGATATTGAGCCAGATATATAAGGGTCTTGTTAGATGCTATTTTAAAACCAGGCATGGTTGGTCTGGTGAAAGTTCCGGTGAAAGATGTGAAAATATCTAAACAGGTGTATGTAGCTCAAAGGTGTGGTGAGTACAGTTTCTGCTGGAAGGGCATCAAATCACCTCTCCTTTCTTGTGTTTCTCTCTTCATACGTACATTAATCACGTCATATGCTGTATGTTACTTGTTGATATTTCAGATTCTTTATGTATCTCATTGTATGCATCATTGTACAGCCTGTCCGCCGATATATATACTTGCCTTTTACATGTTCTGTAACCCATTATATATGTCTTTTTATGCCTGTTAACAAACACAACCTTTGTATGGATGCAGCGGGGGGCCTCAGGTCGCCCAGTACCTTTCCATCCACTTTCTGTATTATAAACACCTGTCGAGAATAATAAAGGATCAGTCTTTCACTTCTGATATTTCTTGAACCTCACACTGGTGACCCCAGAAAAGGGACAGGTAGAGCAGTTTTGGCCCAGCCATTAACGGACCAAATACGGCAGCAGCCTACCATCAGAGAGCCTTTAGCAGACTAACTACAGAGCAAAGTTTAGGTCTCTGATAGCTCCCTCCCTGGCGGAAACCATGCCATTAACGGACTAAATACATTGTACCCAAAAAGGGTACGTTTGGCACTTCGTTCGACCACTTGAACAATCAGCACCATTAACGGACTCAATACAGTACATTTTCCCATGTTTTGGTGCGTGAGTAGTAAAGATGTCAGAAGCTGAACCTCAATGCGAACCCGTGAGCATCGTCTGTACACCTCTCTCACCAACAAAGGCAGACTTGGTCAAACTTCCCCCGTTTTCGTGGCAGAACACTGTATCATGGTTCCTGCGCGCAGATGCGCTCTTTTGCTTGGCGCGCATCTTAGACAATGCTATCAAATCCGACATCACCATGACGGCGCTCCCAGAAGAGGTATTCAATAGAATCTCCCCCTGGTTCGACGCGCAACCAGACAAGGTTACTCCATGCCTGTGACCAAGAGAGCGCAGCACGCACTTGGCCTGTTATCCCAGCCCCTCAGAGAAGCATCACCCAGGGAAGCCTGGAATGAACTACGGGGGTTGGTAACACTGCCAGGCCGCGACGAAAACGGGAGGAGAAGAACAATAGATTTAACAAAAGCAATCTTCCTTCAGCGCCTCCATCAGGAAGTTAGGCTCCAGATTAAGGGATGCAGACACCCTCGACATGGATGCCTTAGTCAACTACGCCCAGAAACTATACGAGGCCACCAAGGCCTCGAAAAATGCTGCGACCCTTGCAGCTGCCGCCCTGGGAGCCTGCAGCCTGATGGAGGAGAATGACGACGACGACGGAGACACCAATGCCGTTTACAGAAAGAAGACACCACTCAGGGAACACACGACATGGTCAACCCCGGCGTGGTGCTTCTTCCACAGAAAGTTCAGAACCAACACCAGAAACTGCAGGCCTCCCTGTTCCTTCACAAAAAACGACAAAAGCGGCCACAAGTAACAGCTGTGGCCGCAAAATCCAACTCCCCCCGGCCAGCAGGTTTCTTCATCAGAATCAAAATTTCCGAACGGCGCCTGCTGGGGGCAATGCAGTCGGTCTTCCTGCCATCCAGGGAAGGTTTAGAAAAATTATCTGACTCGACTCCAGACCTCATAGCAGCAAAGGGAACTCCCATCTGCACATATGGCACAACGACCTGGACTATCTCAATTCTGGGATGCAGATACCACTGGCCTTTCGTCATCGCAGATGTAAAGTTCCCCCTGCTGCGCGCAGATTTCTTAGGACACCATGGACTTCTAGCTGATGTCGCAAGATAACGCCTCCTGTTACAGGAACCTGCCACTCCCGTCAGCTCTTCACCGGGCCCGGAATGCCCACCATCTGCTCCACAGCTCCCAATGGCTACATGTCCCACACGTATTCAAACCAGAGCTACGCCAGTCACCTGGGCTTTAGCAAAGCATGGCATCTTCCATCACATCACCACGACGAGCCAACCAACCCATGCCAAGTTCCAACAATGGTCCCCCCATAAGTTACAAGATGCCAAATGGGCCTTCGCAGAGATGGAACAGATGGCGTCTGTAAAAAAGCATCAAGCCCGTGGGTTTCTCCCCTCCACATGGTAAAGAAATCCGATGGTTCATGGAGGCCCTGCGGAGACTAACAACACCAGACCACTACCCTCTCCCTAACATGCAAGACCTGACGGGCGCCCTCCACAGAGTGAAGATTTTCTCCAAGATGGAACTGCTGAGGTCATACTTCCAAGTCCCTGTGCATCCCAACGACGTCCCAAAGACTGCCATCATCACGTCCTTCAGGAGCTACACATTTTCCTATTCCACCTTTGGTCTCAGGAACAACGAAGAGAGCCCTCTCCAGTATCACTACCTTAACTCACCACAACCCCACTGCTGCCCTCAGGTTGACAATGGACACCAGCAACATCACTTGTGGCGCAGTACTCGAGCAGGTAGTGAACGGCACTCCCCAGGCCTTGGCCTTCTTCAGCCACAAGTTTTTGCCAGCAGAGACCAACTACAGCACCTTCGACAGAGAGCTGCTGGCTATCTACCAGGCTGTGAGACACTTCAAGTACCTGCTGGAGGGGACCAAATTCACAATTCTAACAGATCACAAACCTTTGGTGCACGCATTTGCAAAGCTGGGAGATGTGTCCCTGGCAGGAAAAACCCGGTAGCTGACACCCTGTCATGGGTAGAAATCAATTCCCTTCACCTCAGCATCGACTACGAAGACCTAGCAAGAGAACAAGCAGCGGACCCAGAGATGGCAGACTACAGGATGGCAGTGACGGCTCTTAAGTGGGAAGATGTGCTTTTAGCAAGCTCGAACACAAATCTCCTCTGCGACACCAACACAGGCCGCCCACGCCCCCTAGTGCCCGCTTCAAGGAGGAAGCAGGTGTTCAACATAGTCCACGGTCTCTCCCATCCATCAGGGCACACAATGGCGAGCCTCATGACTAACAAGTTCGTCTGGCACAGCATCAACAAGGACGCCCGACAGTGGGCAAAGAGCTGCATCCCATGCCAGGCGAGCAAAACATCCTGGCACACAGAGTCCGGGGGTCAGTGGCTTCCCCCAGCCTTGTCGGCGTTTCGGCCACATCCACATCGGCGGGCCCTTTCCGCAGTCGGGAGGAGCCAGATACCTCCTGACGATCATAGACCGCTCCACCCGCTGGCCTGAGGCAACCCCATGGAGGAGGCATCAACAGAGTCATGTGCAGAGGCCCTTCTCTCCAGTTGGATCAGCTGTTTCGGAGTGGAAGGAACAGCTGCCCTGGGTCCTGCTTGGTCTTCGCACCGCACCGAAGGCAAATGGCAATGCCTCCCCTGCTGAGAAAGTCTACGGGGAGACACTGGCCATTCCTGGAGAATTCTTGCCACCGCTGGCCGATGGTGCCGACACCCCTCTCCCGAGGTTGAGGGAACTCGCACAGAAGTTTGCGCCCTGCCATAAGACCTTCACCAACAGAACCACCACCTACAGCCCACCCGCCTTACGTCTTCGTCAGGGTGGACGCCCGTCGGCTGCCCTTAACAAGGCCCTACAGGGGGCCCCACTGAGTCATCAGGCGGGCCGCAAAGGCATACCTCCTTGACTTCCATGGGAGGGAGGACTGGATCACCATCGACAGGTTGAAATCGGCATTCCTGTTGGACAGTGAAGTACGCGAGGAAGAAGGCAAGCGCCCCAGAGTTCCCCCTCAGTACCTCCCCGCAGACACACCCACTCCCCCACCAAAGCAGGGTCCGGGGCAGCCCAGGAAATACATTGAGCCAATCCCAGATGTCAGTTCCACCCCACGCCCACAGTTCTTCAGGAGCAGGGGCCCACTCAGACTGCGTCAGCTTTTACGTGATTAATGTTTCATCCAATAATTGGTCCTCTAATTATTGTCTTCGGGGGGGAGTATTTGTAAGGGCATCAAATCACCTCTCCTTTCTTGTGTTTCATTCTTCATACATACATTAATCACATCATATATGTTACTTGTTGATATTTCAGATTCTTTATGCATCATTGTACAGCCTGTCCGCCGATACATATACCTGCCTTTTACATGTTCTGTACCACATTATATGTCTTTTTATGCCTGTTAACAAACACAACCTCTGTATGGACACAGCAGGGGCCTCAGGTCACCCGCTACCTTTCCGTCTGCTTTCTGTATTATAAACACCTGTCGAGAATAATAAAGGATCAGTCTTTCACTTCTGATATTTCTTGAACCTCACATAGGCATTAAGCCTAACGATGAACAACTTGATACAGACAAATGTTTCCGACCGATAGACCTAGTAATGAGATTTAATTCTTAATGAGAGCTTGAAAATTGAAACCATACATAACTAATAGAGCAAAGGCTTTGCTTTTTTTTATTTTAGTTTTCACCTTTTAACTTCTCAAGAAAAAACATATCAGAGCCTGAAATTACAAGAAGCCACTACGATAAATCTAAAAATAACGTGTCCCTTTAAAACAGTCACTCTGCTGCCTATGGAACCCTCTCCATGCTGTAGTTGCCAGATGTTGCTTTCTGGGTTGACAATTTGTCCGAAAATCTAGATTGACAGTATCGAGAATTTTGTACGTGACTGTACAGTGTACCTGGAGTACCCACCAGTCTTAGTGGATGAGTTGTAGTTGTTTTCAGAGTAGGTGACAGGATTGTCTGGTTGTTTTTAACCTGGTAATGCACCCAGGGGAAGGGCACTTTCATATGCTTAGCTAGCCATCAGGCTTATCCTCCACAGCAAAGCTCCCACTGAAGTAGAGGTGACCCATGGTTCAATTGCCACACCACTTCAGCTTAAGATGAGCACCAACCAGAGGCAGTATTCACCTGCAGTAGCTCTCTTACCAGGTGAGGAAACAACAAGCATTGTTTCAATGCTGGCCAAATTTTCTGTTTCAAAGTCATTACCATACTTTAATATTTTGAAGCAGAATATGTCCATGTATCCCACCTCCATTCACTGTTGGATTTAGCTATGTAATTACTTGGTAAGTTACTTATATGAAAATGATATTTTCATTATAAAATTAAGTTTCACATCTACTTACCAAGTAATCGGAGCTCGCCCTCCTCCCCTCTCACGTACATAAGGGCACAAACAAAGTGAGCTTATTGGCCAGGTTGTTCCTAGTGTTCTTCGTTAGTGGGAGGGGCTTGTCACCCACACAAAACAATAAAATCACTATTGCGAATTTTTGAAAAGGCTGCAACACAAGTAGAAACGTTAGCTATGTAAATACTTGGTAAGTATATGTGAAACTTAATTTATTATGAAAATATCATTTTTAGTTTTTTGTAAAAGAAAACTATTGAGATGGCTTTGTCTGTCCATCCACACTTTTTGTGTCTTTCCTCAGCCTTAAAAACCACGGAGGCTAGAAGGCTGCACATGGGTATGTTGATCATCCACCCTCCAATCATCAAACATACCCAATTGCAGCCTTCTAGCCTCTATAGTTTTTATTCCATTTAAGGTTAAGGTTAGCCATGATCGTGCATCTGGCACCGCTAGAGGTGCCAGCAACACAGGCAGAGTCCAACCCGGAGGCGTCGCCGATGAATCTTCACTTAACCACATCTAGGGAGCAACTGAGTGCTTCCCGGTCGTGGCTGAGAGCTTCATAGTGCAGCACATCGAGATGCTCGTAATGATGTCAATCGAAGACAGTTGCAAGATCGTGACACTGGCTCATTAAGAGGCTCCTCTAGATCCCCAAAAGTGTTTTTTTTTAATTTCGATTTGGTCAGCCTAGGAACACAGGCCAACACCGGGCCGTGGCTGAAATTTTCATGGGCCACGGCTGAGAGTTTCACGGGCTGTGGCTGAGAGTTTCATACAGCATTATACGCTTAAAATGAATTTGCCTCAGAGATGTCGTCACTGAGATATGCCATCTGTACTAAAGATATTATGGAGGAATAAGGTTATTGCATTTGACGACGTCTTGTGTAGAGAGAGAGAGAGAGAGAGAGAGAGAGAGAGAGAGAGAGAGAGAGAGAGAGAGAGACAATGAACAACGGCGTACGTAATTGTTGAATGATGTCGTTGGAGAGTGTGGTTTTCTTTTGTTTACGTTTTGATTGTCCGTGAGGTTTCGTGTTTTGTTGTTTTGGGAGTGCGTGGAACTGTGTTTTTTTTCGGATGATCGTGACCGGATAGTGGGAGTCTTGACAGAGATATTGTGCTGGAAGGACGGTTTTTCCGGTAGTTGATCGGAGGTTTGGTTGCATTTTTTTTTTTGTTTCAGTTTGTGTGATTTGGTATTTAGAGGCTTTGTGGTTGGAGTGTTTGTACTTGGGCGTGTTTTGGGTTTTGTGCTGTGTTGGTTGCGTGATCGGTGTCGTGAGATAGCCTGGTTGTTTTTTTCTGCTGTGTTCTGAGTGAGTTGAGTTTGAGTCTTCGTGGTTGAGTCTTTTTGAGTCTTGTTTTGGGTCGTGTTTGTGTACTGGTTGGGTTGTTGTTTTCTTGGTTGTGGACTGTTGTTGTGTGGTGAGCGTTGGCATTATCGGCGGTTGTGGTGACTCTATGACCTCCTTCTGCTTGGCAAAACTTCCCAGTCGGAATTCGTAGGCCTAGCCTAGTACGAGGTGAGTGTATGTGCTGTTTTTTTTGTTAGTGTGAGTGTGTGGTTGTGAAATCCCGCCACATTATTTGGCGCCCAACATGGGGCTATTGTGTATTTACTGTTAGGATTGTTTTGTGGTGGGTAGAGTGAGAGTAAGAGGTCAGGATGAGTGAGATAGAGAAACTGAGAGAGGAACTCCGGGTGGCTAGGGAACTCCAGGGTAGGCTGGAGGAGGAGAATGAAAGGCTGAGGAGTGAGAATGAGGAGTTGAGGAGTCAGTTGGAGGAGATGGGGGGAATGCTAAGGAGTGCAAAAGAAGAAATGAAAGAGGAGATGAAAGAGGGGGTGAAAGAGTCTGAAGAAAGAATGGATAAGAAGTTAGAGTCTGCAGTAAGCAGGATGTGTAAGATGTATTAGCTCATGAACCTGCTAGCAGCGCCTAAGCGCCGCCCATATAAGTGACGTCATTGTCACGAGCTATCTGTACTTCCGTCTTCCGCTGTGAGTCAGTTGTATTGAAGATACGAAACCATGATGAGTATCATTTCCTGATCCTGCCTAGCATTAGACCCAACATGGCGCAGTGAATGAAGAAATAGGACCTACAGCCATATCCATAGTACAGCATGGCACCACCGCCGAGACGACCCTCGTTTGCATCCCCAGGGGCAGAATTGCAAGGACAGGAAGTTCAGGAACCGGCGTCAGGATATCGCCGGGCTTCAATGCTGCAGGCTCAACACGTGTTACAAACCCAGCAACAGGCCATCCAGAACCTTCAGGCTGAGATAACAGCGTTGTCACTCCAGGGTAGCAATGTCCCCAACCAAGGATCCCTTCATCAGCAGCTCCAGAAAAGTGCAAGGCTGAGGCGTCCCCTGCAGCCTTCAGGTCTTGGAAACGGTCAATGGAGTGTTGGTTGCAGCTATGCAAGGTGAAGCCTAACGAGGCTGTTCATCACATAAGGCTACATTGTGTCCCGATATTGCAACGTGCACTTGATTCTAGATATACCGACGCAGCAGTGGAGTGCCCTCTCTACTGAAGGGGCATTCAATGCAGTTAAGCAATTAGTGATAAAAGCTTCTAATCAAGCAGTGCAGTGGCTAGAGTTTTTTGATTTGGCCCAAGAGCCTAGTGAGTCCTTTAACGATTTTTTTATTAAGTGTACGCAAAAGGCTACCGATTGTGCATTCACTTGTCCTAATTGTAATCATGATTTATCTGAATATATGCTATTGCGTAAGCTCATGGTAGGCCTAAGTGATAAAGTGCTAAAAAGGCAAGTATTTCAGTCGTGTAATGATATTCGTGATATCGACTCCTCAGAGTCATGTGCAGTGCGTTTGAGGTCGCCCGTGATCGGACACCCTTCGTAATAGGGCATGGCCTGCAGCTTCCCAGAGCAGCTGCTGCCGCGGTGTGTGAGTCAGAACCCAGGTGGCTACCGCCCTTAATAAATATGACAAGAGTGCCCTGTGAAAGTACAATCATGCCCTGTGGTAATTGTGGTATTTAAGTCATGCCTCTGGGTATTCCTCATGTCCCGCAAGAAACACGACATGTCACGGGTGCGTAAAACTGGACACCTGAAGAAGTGTTGCAGAGGCGGAGCGCCAAGAAAACGTCAGTGGTCTGGCAGAGGAGTCGGACATAGTGAGTGCAGTGACTGCAGTTGTCGAAGCGAAGAGGCAAGGTTGCGGAACGGGCAGTCCTCACAACCCACTATTCGTGTTGATGTATGCTTGGCCAACTCAACTGAGTGGTCCGCCTGTACGAAGTCACAGGTGCCAGACACTGGTGCCCAGGTTTGTGTTGCGGGACCCGCTGTTCTTGCGACGTTGAACGTGAAAACCGGCCGCGTTGAGGTTGAAGGGAGGGTTGCGAGACTTTGCCAACCTACATCTGAAGTGTTTAGGGTCGACCTTGTGTACTATAGAATACAAGGGAGGCACACAACCCAGGAAGTGTATTTCGTAAAGTCTTCCATTGACTTTTATCTATCCTTGGACGCTTGCAAGAAACTAGGTCTTGTGCCAGAAACGTTTCCAAACCATGCCCCTTCTCGGACTCCGCCCCACAGCAGCAAGTGCGACCCATACGTCCGTCGAAAAAACCGATCAACCTGCAAGACCGTCGACCATCCCGTTTTCCCCTACTGAGGAGAATATTACCAGATTGGAAGACTGGTTATTAGCCCATTTTTTCAAGCACGACCTTCAACACCGAGAGAGCCCTCCCTTGTAATGGAAGGGAAACCCCACCGTATCCACCTATTACCTGATGCAGTTCCTTATGCCTGCCACATCTGCGTCAGTACCCAAGCACTGAGAAAAAGAGGTGAAAGCCCAGTTGGAGGAGGACATTAAGAGAGGGGTATTACAACGAGCTTCCCCTGGGGAGCCCACAGAATGGTGTTCACGTATGGTGGTCGTGGCCAAGAAATCGGGGCAACCAAGACGCATAGTCGACTATCAGAAGCTCAATGCAAGTTGTAGGAGGGAGACCCACCATACCCCCGCCCGTTCGATATGGTATCCAGCATTCCCTCTGCTCATACAAGACTGTGGCCGACGCCTATTGGGGATTTCACCAGGTGGAACTGGACAAGGAGAGCATACCCTAACTACATTCATCACACCTTGGGGCAGGTATCAATACCGAAGGACACCAATGGGGCATTGTTCTGCATCCGACGCATATACACGCTCGTTTCGATGATGCCATTGAAGAAGTACCCAGGAAATTCAAGTGTGTGGACGACACACTCTCTATGATTCAAGCGTGAAGGGGCCTTTTTGGCATGTGTATGACTTCCTCGCAGTCTGTATCTAAAGGCATCACCTTAAAACCAGAAAAATTCAGGTTCTGCAAGAAAGAAGTGGAATTCGTTGGGTTTGACGTCGGTTGGGACTCCTACAAGCCTTCAGAAGATTGTCTATCCGCCATCAGAAGTTTCTCGATGCCCCAAAACCCACAATATCTGACATTAGGTCATGGTATGGTTTCGTCAATCAGCTGGCCCCCTTCCTGACAACAGCGCCTATCATGACCCACTTTAGAGACCTACTGAAGAAGCCCTCGGGCAAACAGGTCTATTGGGATGAGCACCTTCAGGAGAGGTTTCGTCAAGTGCAAAACACCGTCTGCAAGTTAGCCAAGGATGGCCTCACCTACTACGACAAGCTGCGACCGACTGTTGCAGTCACTGACTGGAGTAAAGAGGGCGTGGGATTCGTCATCCTCCAGCAATATTGCAGCTGTACATCCGTCGACACCCCCTTCTGCTGTAGAGATGGTTGGAGAATAGCGCTTTGGCAGTCGTTTCCTCACGCCCGCCGAGTCTGGGTATGCAGCTGTGGAGGGGGAAGCCCTTGCGGTGGCCTGGTGTTTAAAAAAGGCGCGGCTGTTCTTATTGGGCTGCCCGAACTCGACAATTGTCACAGACCACTGCCCTTTAGTCAAGTTACTAGGCAATAGAAGTCTCGGCGATATTACCAACCCCAGACTGTTTAAATTGAAGGAGAAAACATTACTGTATAATTTCCATGTTAAATACCTACCAGGCAAGAGAAATCATGCTGCTGACTTCCTCTCGATTTCCTGCCCTGAGGACCGTGCCAGATAGACAGGATGAGAGCTTCAATGAAGAATTAACGATTGCCGTGGTGTCAGCAATCACAGAAAACCTACAGGAGCAGTCCACCATAGATGAGAAAATTATTGAAGAGGCTGCTCTGGACGACCCAGCATATCAGCTACTAGTTGCTCGAGTGACTGCAGGGGACTGGAACCTGAAGAAATCCCAAGAAATTGCATGTTTGAGGCCCTTCTACAGCGTCCAGGGAACGTTTGTCTACATCTGGCAACCTGATCACATACTGTTTCAACGACAGCTGCATCCGCCTTGTCATTCCCGAGGGCCCGCCATCAGGTAGCCGCCAACCTTCATGCTGGACATCAAGGCCTTGATACAATGTTGAGAAGAGCGAGACATTCAGTCTATTGGCCGGCATCGAGGGTGACCTCCAGCATCATCGTTCACAGTGTACATCGTGCGACGCCACTCACCATCACTGCCTGCCGAAGTCATGAGGATGACCTCTGCCCCAGAGTATCCGTTCCAACAGACCGTCATGGACCTGTTTCAGCTTGCAGGACACACGTACATGGCATACCGCGACAGGCTTACAGGCTGGCTAGAAATAGCCCACTTCCTAATGGCACCTCGTCTGCAAAGGTCATGACAAAACTTAGAATTACTTCACTCGGTGGGGAGCACCTGAACAATTGTCTACGGACGGCGGCACCAACCTAGTGAGCGAGGAAATGATGGCCTTCTATAGGAGATGGAGAGTTGACATACGCCTATCATCTGCCCACTACCCGCAGTCAAATGGGAGAGCCGAGGCCGCGGTTAAGTCCGCAAAGAGGATAATTAGAACAAGTATCAGTGGGACTGGGAGCCTCGATAACGACAAGGTGTCATTGGCCATGCTACAGTACCTGAACACGCCCTTGAGGGGTATAAATAAATCTCCGGCACAACTGGCAACTGGGAGACAGCTACGCGATGGTGTTCCGACCGCAAAACTCAACTATATGGTTTAGACCGCGTCGAAAATCGTCAAAAATCATGGAAAACCTTACTTTTAATGAAAAAAACGATCCATTATTATTGAAAAAAAACCTTCAAATTATGATTAGCCATTTTGCCATATTTCTTCCGTCAAGTAGCAAAAGAACATAAGAAGATGAATATATTTGAAAACCTCGGGAGCACGGAACATACGTCGTAAACCGGGACTGCCTGTATATGGTAGATGGCCACTGGAGAAAATCCATTAGAAAAGAGAACGCGTCACGTAGTAAAAGAAATAAGAGCCAGGCACCAACAGGAGGCTCCACGCCCATACAGCCAGGCACACACGCGTTAACTCAGAACCAGATGACTAAGGCCTGGGACAGGCTGGGAATTATAGTCGAGCAACGACCTCATAGGCAGTACACAGTAAGATTAGATGGCAGTGGGCGTTCATCGATAAGAAACAGACGACACCTCAAGGTCATTGAACTGCCCGCCAGTGAGCCAACAGGAGCCACTCCTACCGAAGACGAAGTGGCTCATAAGCCAAAGTCTTCCCCATCAACGCCAAAGGTAATGCCCTCAAGGAGAGGCCCTGCCTGGATGAACGATTATGTATAATTAGCCATGCTTTGATCCTGCATTTTACAAGATGAAAGTGTTTTTTTTCTTTTGCTGAGTTTAAATGTACCTTGAGTTCGTATTTGCTGATGTGATGATTATTTCACTTTATATGTTATTGCCACTGATGTTGAACTCTCTCTCTCTCTTTCACTCTCTCTACTTTTCCATCATCTTGATGTTGCCATTACTCGTTATGATTGTGGTTTGCCATACCTGTCTCGAATATTTTTCTTTAAAAGTGTTGGTCATTTCGCTTGTCATATTGTCTGTCTTTGGTGTTGCCAATGTGTTGTCAATGATAAGTTGGAAAATATTACCCTCTTCGTAATATTTTGGGAGGGAGATGTAAGATGTATTAGCTCATGAACCTGCTAGCAGCGCCTAAGCGCCGCCCATATAAGTGACGTCATTGTCACGAGCTATCTGTACTTCCGTCTTCCGCTGTGAGTCAGTTGTAATGAAGATACGAAACCATGATGAGTATCATTTCCTGATCCTGCCTAGCATTAGACCCAACAGGATGCAGGAAATGATGAAGGGAATGCTTAAGGAGTTCTTTGGAGAAGGAGCTGTAGGAGGAGGTTCCCCTGGGTCTTGGGATGGGCCAGAAGGGTTGCAGAAGGTAGAGAAGAGTGATGAGAGTGATGGAAGTGATTTAGGTGCAGTAAAGAAGGAAAAGAAGGGAGAGATGCTGGCTAAAGGTAAACGGGAGGACAAGGTTAAGAAAGGGGGTGAGGAAAAGAAGAAAAAAGGAAAGGGGCTTAGGAAGGATGAGAAGAAAGTTGATATTGGGAAATTGGAAAAGAGTAAGGAACAAGATGAAAGTGAGTTGGATAGTGAAGATTGGGTAAGGGTAGTTAAGAAGAAGGGTAAGAAAAGCGCAGTTGGGAGGATGGATGTTAGTGTAGAAGTGGATTCACTGTATTCGGAAGAGTGTAAGAAAGGTCAGAGTTAAACTAGCGGCAGCGACAGTGAGAGTGAGAAAGAAGTACGGAAGGCTATGTATGTGAGAGAAGTGCCACGGTGTGAGAAGTATGAAGAGTATGGAAGTAGGGATATAAGGGATTTTTTTCAGGGAGTATGAAGGTTATTGCATGGCTAAATATGGAGAGAATAAGAGGGTATGGGCACGAGAGTTAGGGGGTTTCTTAACAGGGTTTTTGCTGAGTATGTATGGGGTGGTAATGAGTGTAGGTCATGTGGCCTACGAAAGTATTAAAAATAGGATTATAGAACAGGCAAGAAGGACAAAAAATAGTGTTAAGTATAAGAGGAAACATGATTTCGATGAGGCAAGAATGAATGATGGTGAATCTTTGGATATGTACGTCTGTCGGTTGGAAACATTAGCCAGAAGGAAATTTGGTGATGAGGGAATAAATGAGTGCAAAGAGTTAGTACGAAAGTTGTTGGCGAAGGTACCCGAGGGTGTGTATGAGTTCATAAATAGGAAGCGCAAGGAAAAGATGAAGTGGACAAATGAAAGGTTGAGGTGGAATGAAATTTTGGATCTGGTTGAAGACCATGAGGTTGACAGATGCGCGAAAGAGAGTAGGAGTGTTAGCGTTAGGGCAGAGGTACCAGAATTTAGAAGCTATAGGGAAGCAGTTTTGGCAGGACCGAGGTGGATGGCAGAGCAAGTAGTTGATAGAAGTGTAAACATAAATAATGCAAATATCAAGGGGCCACAGAGAGATAGAAGTAGTAGTATTGGAAGGGTAGGTTAGTTAGTTATGATCTAGGGCAGAAATGTTATAGGTGTGGGAAAGTGGGGCATAAGAAAAATGAATGTCGGTGGGCATTGGGAGCTTGTTTTGGGTGTGGAGAAACGGGGTATTTGGTGAGTGAATGTAAGAAGGTTAGGGGTATCAAGTGTTATAGGTGTGGGCAGATAGGACATATAGCCAGTGGCTGTCGGGGTACCCATGGGGCATAATTTGTGGTAACTGTGGGCAAAATGGGCATTATGCCAGGATGTGGGTGGAAGGTCAAGTGAGGCAAAGTGTACCGCAGAGTACCAGGTGGAAACTCATTAGTGAGGGGTTCAGTTGTTGGATCCTCCAGAATGCATGAGAGTAATGGGGCAGGGTTGATGTACCAAAGTTCAAAAACTAATTAGTGAGGGGTTCAGTTGGGTGGATCCTTGATTGCTCAGATTGATACTGGGTGTAGTGTAAATGTGTTGTTTAAAAATGGGTACGATAAGTTGTGGGGTGAGTGTGAGATAAGGAATTGTAAGGGTGAGGTCCGTGGGATAGGAAATTTAGGGGTACCTACAGTAGGGATGATGTGTGAAAAGATAGAAATTGGTGGGGTAGTGATGGACAAGAGTGATTTTTGTGTGATTGAGGGGGCTAATGATAAATACGATATGTTGTTAGGATATAGATTTTTGAAGGGGTGTGGGATGGTGGTCCATCCGAGTGAGAGTGTTATAGAGTTGCATATGTTGGGGGTGTGCATGGAGGAGGAAGGGGTAGACAACGAGAGAATGTTGGTACAATTGTTTTTGGTGGTAGCAGATTTGTTTGGAATCAGAGTGGTTTTGCACTATGGGTGGAGCAGACCAGTTGAGTATAAAGGGGGGTTAAATGTGGGAAGTGAGCATGGGGTTTTGAATATTCAGTGTCAGGAAGATAGCTGTAATTGGTTGGTGGAGGAGGGGGGTGGCGGAAAGCATGAGGCTTTGGAGTGTGAAAGTAGGGGGCTGGCCGAGGGTGAATGTAGTGGGCTGGCCAAGGGTGAATGTAGTGAAGATGATTGTGAGGCAGGTGGCCAAATGAGTGTGGCAGTGAGTGTGTGCATGCATGACACGCAAGGGAAAATGGTAACATTTGTGGGGGTAAATGATGGTGAGTATTGTGGCTTGGTTGATACGGGGGCACAGGTTTCTTTGGCGAGTGATTTGGTGGTGAGTGAACTTGGGGGGTGTTATTGGAGAGTGAAAAAGCAGTCTGCAGGTGTGAGGATACATGGGTTAGGGCAAGGAAGTGTTTTGGTTCGGGAAGAAATACAATTAAAGATCAAGTTAGGGGGTTTAGAAATGGTTCATGATTTCATAATCATGGCAAAGGATGATATGCCAACTTGTTTTTTGTTGGGGTAGATTTTCTGAGAGTGCATGATGTGAGTGTAGATGTAGGGAAGGGGTTCTTAGGAAGGGGGCAGAGAAATAATTAGGATGCAGGATGGTGACGTGGTTGTAAAGCGAATTTCGTCGGAATGATTGATATTGCTGGGGTGAGAATGATTTGTTGAGTGAGGAAGAGGTTGAGCAAATGCAGGATCAGAGTGTGGGGGTCAGTATGTTACGGCAGTGTGTATTGTGGGGGTTGAGAGTGGAGGATTGGCCCCCTGAGTTGGATGCATACAGGAGGGTTGCTGGACGGTTTGTGGTGTGTAGGAATGTGGTGTACTTTTTGCATCAGGAGGGGTTGTGTAATGAAGGGGTGTATATACCAGTTGTAATGGGAAAATTATTCCTTTAAATGTTATTGATTTGTTTAAGAATTGATTCATCATCCTCCTCTAATATCTTTACACTACTGTTGTAAGAGTGATTGTGATTATAAAGTGTTTTCATTTTTTGTTGTGGACATCGAATGCATAGAAGTGTAGCCAGTCCCTTGTTTTGTTTTTCTTTCGCTCTGAATGTGGGAGCGCTGTCCTGAATCTTTCGTCTGCATATTGGTAACACTAAAGAAACATGTAAGGGACGAGAACGCTGTTGGTGTGAAAAGGACGTCAAGCGGTCCACGCTTCATTTTGGCTATTTTACCTAATTATTAATACAAGTTATTATCTATCCCTTGCAAGGGACCTAGTTCAGGAGTCCTGAAGAATATGTAAATTGGATCTAGTCCAGGAGTTCTGAAGACTATGTAAATTAACCAAGTCCGGGAGACTAAGCCTGGGAGAAATTTGGCATGATGTAATGAGTAATAAAGAAACGAACTGAGTACCAGGGATTTTCTTCAATACCATCGTACCTTACCACTAAAATGGAAATCAGCACTTCAATTGCCTCACAGTGGGAAGACATCTGGCCTCATCAGTAATAAGACCCATACACACAAGGAATATCATTTAATAGCAGGTAGGACAGGCCTACCCTAATTCCCAGGCAGTGTAAACGTCAGTAGTCTTCATACCCACCGTGTCAACTATGACACAGTACCATTCTCCGACCCCTGTCTCCAGGCAAGAAGACTGACAACAGAGCATCTGTATAGTAGTATTATTATTCTCTCTTATCTCATATATCTTAATGTCTTGGTGGGGAAGAATTCTCCGTGACATTTGGTGGCAGCTGTGTTGGATCTTTAGTCCAGTGCTATTGATCCATACCCACTGTGCCTATATATTATGTAGGTCACTTATAATGTTTTGTCATATTGTATGCAGTTCTTTATACAATATTGTTGATTTTTATCTGATTAAGGTCATGACTTATTTACATGCATATTCATTATTTCTATAGTGACGGATTGTATGATATTGTCAATTAGTATAGTTTACATTTTATTATTTGATTATATATAAGTGTTTGAAATATTGTAACAATGGCAACTGGTAATGATGAATCATATATTGATCTAATTCAATTAGAGCAAGAAACACAACAAACATTACAGACAGTTAAGAACTTCACTCAGTCCTACCAGGACGTTTGGTCTCAAGTGGGAGATCTATCAAATCAAATCAAAGACATTGGGATATATGTTGGTAGTGATGTACAGTACTGTAATTTTGTATGTTTGTATGTTCTCTTTTTGCTTAGTTTAAGGTTGATGAAAATGTAATGTTTTTCTATTCGCAGTGGCCAGTATTGTGAAAACTTTATAGTTTTGAGGTAATGAACAAAGGAATGATGTAAACAATTTTGTACAAGATTTCACAAAGTGCCCTGGTTGGGAGTGCAATTGTGGTCTTATGGGTCTTGTCTTATAGGAAATTGTCAGAGTTTTGCTCTTGTAGTACTGGTTTGGTACATCTTAGAGGATAGAGTACACCACTTTCCAAACCCCTTTGAGATTCAAGTTTAGAGTCGTTTCTAGCCAAGAGCTCTGGTGAGTTTGATAATCATTAGGACGCCTCAATAGGAGTAAATTTTGTGGAGAACTTTGTTGCATGATGTGGAGAAATCTTTTGTTGCAGAATGATGTGACATCCTGTTTTATGTTGTTGCAAGAGTGATGTGACATCCTGTCAATCCAACCCCAGTATTAGGCTAGACAAAGCTATTAGGAAAGCTGTATTGAATGCACACCTATAGGTAGTGTCCCCATTTAGTACTCAAGTATATCCTTGTTTTATGTTGTTGCAAGAGCCCCCCCTTTAGTCTCTAGTTGAGATCGTTGCTTGTTTCTACTGTACAAGACCTGTTTTCCACAGTTGCAGACCCATCTAAGGAGCTGTTTGGTTCCATTAGGAAAAGTTGTCCTTGATATTAGAGTGGACATGAATCAATTCTTCCCCGAGGGAAAAGCTTTGTAATGGGAAAATTATTCCTTTAAATGTTATTGATTTGTTTAAGAATTGATTCATCATCCTCCTCTAATATCTTTACACTACTGTTGTAAGAGTGATTGTGATTATAAAGTGTTTTCATTTTTGTTGTGGACATCGAATGCATAGAAGTGTAGCCAGTCCCTTGTTTTGTTTTTCTTTCGCTCTGAATGTGGGAGCGCTGTCCTGAATCTTTCGTCTGCATATTGGTAACACTAAAGAAACATGTAAGGGACGAGAACGCTGTTGGTGTGAAAAGGACGTCAAGCGGTCCACCCTTCATTTTGGCTATTTTACCTAATTATTAATACAAGTTATTATCTATCCCTTGCAAGGGACCTAGTTCAGGAGTCCTGAAGAATATGTAAATTGGATCTAGTCCAGGAGTTCTGAAGACTATGTAAATTAACCAAGTCCGGGAGACTAGACCTGGGAGAAATTTGGCACGATGTAATGAGTAATAAAGAAACGAACTGAGTACCAGGGATTTTCTTCAATACCATCGTACCTTACCACTAAAAATGGAAATCAGCACTTCAATTGCCTCCCAATGGGAAGACATCACCTGGCCTCATCAATAATAAGACCCGTACACCCAAGGAATATCATGTAATAGCAGGTAGGACAGGCCTACCCTAAGTCCCAGGCAGCGTAAACGTCAGTAGTCTTCATACCCACCGTGTCAACTATGACACAGTACCATTCTCCGACCCCTGTCTCCAGGCAAGAAGACTGACAGTGCGTCTGTATAGTAGTATTATTATTCTCTCTTATCTCATATATCTTAATGTCTTGGTGGGGGAAGAATTCTCCCGTGACACGGTGTTTTCCTTCGATGCAGCCGTGAGTATGTGTCTGTTGGTACATGATCGTTTTGGGCATTTAGGAAAGAATAAGTTGTGGGGATGTATGAGAGAGAGATTGTATGTGCCTGGGTTGAGCAAGATTTGTGCGGATGTAGCTGTCACGTGTGAAGATTGTCAGAGAGGGAAATATCAGAGTGTGCAAGCAAATCCGCCAGTCTTACGACTGCAGATGAAAGAATTGTTTGAGATGGTTGTGATTGATTGCGTGTCATTACCATGGACTGCAAGAGGGCATGTGGGAATGATTGTGATGGTGGATCACATGAGTAAGTTTGTATATGCGGTCCCCATCAAGGATAAAAGGAGTGAAACTGTTGCGCGAATGGTAGGGCAAGTAATATTGCCGATATGTGTATGTAGGCCTGTGAGAATGTTGAGTGACAATGGGCCTGAGTTTGTGGGGTGGCAGTTTGAGGAAATGTTGAGGCAGTGGGGTATTGTGCATGTGTATGCCACTCCGTATATGCCGAGTGCGAATGGTTTGGCTGAGAGAACTGTGAGAACGATGACAGAGATTTTGCGAATGATGAGTAAATGTGATGACGATTGGGATGTACATGTTGGACGTGCAGTGTGGGTGTATAACTCCGCGTTGCATAAGAGCTTGGGTATGTCTCCTTCTGAAATATGTGTTAAATTTTGAGAGGGTGGTTAGACCAAGGTTGGGGTTAACGGAGGATGACTGTGGGTTGTGGAAGAGGGCGAGTGAAAGATTTGAAAGTTTTGGGGTTGGAGATAGAGTATTGAGAGAGGGAGAATGAATGTAAGTAAGATGAGAGAGAAATTTGATGGGCCACATAAGATTTTGGAGGTGGGGCCAAGTCGATTGAGTTACGTTTTAGGAAAACTACAATTGGATGGAAGTGTGAATGATATTAGGGCACATCATAGCCAGTTGCGTAGATGGAGAGAGGTGCCGCAATATGTTTGGGAGAATGCAATGAGAGATTGGTTGAGGACGAATAAATGCGAGCCGAGTTTCGGTGAGCAAATGGGTCTGGAGGACTGCCAGTTGGTGTTGGTTGAGTATGGAAGAAAGCGGAGGAAGTTGGAGGAAGTAAGTGAACGGAAGAAGCGTAAGTTGTGTGATAAGGGTGTGCTTGCGGGGGTGAGAATGATTGATAGGTCATGCAATACTGAGGATAGCATGAATGATACATACAGTGTGTGTGGGTTTGAGTTGACTGGGGTGAGTGAAATTTCGGTGGGAAAGGAACCTACTAGTAGGCAGGTGATTGGTAGTATGGATGAGTCTTTGCGAGAGCTGGACAGAACTATGAATGAGTTGAATGGGTTAGTGGCAGAATTTGGAGAGATATTTGAGGTTATTGCATTTGACGACGTCTTGTGTGTGTGTGAGAGAGAGAGAGAGAGAGAGAGAGAACGAGAGACAAGAGAGACAACGAACGTACGTAATTGTTGAATGATGTCGTTAGAGAGTGTGGTTTTCTTTTGTTCACGTTTTGATTGTCCGTGAGGTTTCGTGTTTGGTTGTTTTGGGAGTGCGCGGAACTGTGCTTTTGTTCGGATGATCGTGACCGGAGAGCGGGCGGGAGTCTTGACAGAGATGTTGTGCCTCCCCGGTAGTTGATCGGAGGGTTGGTTGCGTTTTTTTTTTTTTTTTTTTTGTTTCA
Source organism: Macrobrachium rosenbergii (assembly GCF_040412425.1). NCBI lineage: Eukaryota > Metazoa > Arthropoda > Malacostraca > Decapoda > Palaemonidae > Macrobrachium > Macrobrachium rosenbergii. The sequence continues at coordinate 3,437,676 of NC_089754.1, read as the reverse complement.
GTTTGTGTGATGTGTGATTTGGTATTTGGAGGCTTTGTGGTTGGAGTGTTTGTACTTGGGCGTGTTTTGGGTTTTGTGCTGTGTTGGTTGCGTGATGGGTGTCGTGAGATAGCCTGGTTGTTTTTTTTCTGCTGTGTTCCGAGTGAGTTGAGTTTGAGTCTTGTTTTGGGTCGTGTTTGTGTACTGGTTGGGTTGTTGTTTTCTTGGTTGTGGACTGTTGTTGTGTGGTGAGCGTTGGCATTATCGGCGGTTGTGGTGAGCCCGTGACCTCCTTCTGCCTGGCAAAACTTCCCGTCCGGAATTCGTCGGCCTAGCCTAGTACGAGGTGAGTGTAGGCCTATGTGCTGTTTTTTTTCTGTTTGTGTGAGTGTGTGGTTGTGAAATCCCGCTACAATGTAAAGACAGGGAGTTGTACACACAGTTTCCATGATGAGGCCAAATGAGAAATCAGTGATCATATTAAAACAGAAGATTAATGATAATTTTTAAAATAATGTTCTTAAAAATCCCATACTGAAAGAGCCCGGTCTAATATGAATGATGCAATACTTGTCGAAATTCAGGGTAAGGAAACACTGTCAATAAAAAAGGCAAATGTATCAAATTATTAGTTCAACAAATGAAATACAATATATTTTGGTCAACAACTGACAAGGAAGTTGCTGTATAGAAATGTAATCACGATGATAACACCATGGTAGGCTGTGGGTAAACACAGGTAGGCTGTGGGTAAACACAGGTAGGCTGTGGGTAAACACAGGTAGGCTGTGGGTAAACACAGGTAGGCTGTGGGTAAACACAGGTAGGCTGTGGGTAAACACAGGTAGGCTGTGGGTAAACACAGGTAGGCTGTGGGTAAACACAGGTAGGCTGTGGGTAAACACAGGGCTGTGGGTAAACACAGGCTGTGGGTAAACACAGGTAGGCTGTGGGTAAACACAGGTAGGCTGTGGGTAAACACAGGTAGGCTGTGGTAAACACAGGTAAACACAGGTAGGCTGTGGGTAAACACAGGTAGGCTATCTACCTACACAAATGTGCACATTTAAACACAGGTAGGCTGAAACACAGGTAGGCTGTGGGTAAATGCAGGTTGGTTTACCAAAATTGCCATTTTCTAAAGAATGTATTTTTGTATACAGATTTTGTAACAGATATGGGAAAATGAGGTAGACACTTGCCTCTTGCATAAAGTTTTCAGTTGAAAGTGTGATGACTGTTGTTTGTAAGTATTATGATTGTTTATGGTCTTTTATAACTTGACTGGGCTCTATTCATCCGGATAATGATTACTTGTACAGCAGTTTTCATGTATATTTTGTTAGTACTGTACTCATTTTTAGTATGCTCCACTCTTGTAAAGATTGCGATTTATCAGTTTTGATGAATCTTTTGCTTAGATTATCTAATCTTTCAGTTGAATGTTTGTTTTGCCAATTCCGACAGAGTATCTGACCACCATAGGAAGTGGTTTAGAATGAGTTATGGCTTTATCTGAGGCATATTTGGAAAATTGTAATAATAAGATTAATTCCATTTGTCTTTTGTGTCATGGAATTTCCCAGTTGCCTTGATGAATATTGTAATGATAAACACGTAAAAGTGAAATAAAGGTTGAAAAATGGTCACTTGTACTGTATATGGCTACCACAGATCTGCTTACTACGTTGGATGAGAAAAGTCTGGCATTCACTGATGAAGACGTCTCAGGTGCTTTAGGAAAATATGTATTTGTTTCACTGTTTCTGAAACTGAAGATTATTTGAACTCATACTCTGTTCTGCAACACTTCCTGCAAGATCCAGTGATATTCAGTTGCCATTCCAATTAGAGTTATGGATATTAAGGTTGCCACCCATTAAAAGGGGCCCTTGGAGATTACTTTTAATGCTTAACTTAGTTTATTATATAGGTTGCAGATGGTATAGACACTGTTTTATATTTGTAACTTTATTGCTGTTCATGAGCATTGTTCAAAATTATCTTAGAAATTTTC
>NC_089754.1:3378180-3428180 GCF_040412425.1 Macrobrachium rosenbergii | reverse complement strand
TCTTCCTCAACACCTGTGTCTCTCGTGAGTTTAAGTCGAAGCTGAACCCGGCCCGAATAGTCACTCGGTCTGTGCCTTCAGCACCTTATGGTACTTACTCCTCCCTATCCTTTGTACTTTTTACTTTGATATTATTTGTATATATGTATAAAGTTTTTTTTTTTTTGTACTTAATTTTAGCCCGAGTTTTTATTTTAACTTTTAACTTCTATTTTTATAGCTTGAAAATGGGACTTTAGTCCTGAAACGTCGCAGCAACAATAAAGTACCTTGAAAAGGAATAATGGAATGATCCTTCACCCTAACCTGCTGATGTCTACCGGTTGATAGAACCCCTCTCAATCCTCACTATATATATAATATATATATATATATATATATATATATATATATATATATATATATATATATATATATATATATATTTATATATATATATATATATATATATTATATATATATATTGTTTTGTCTTTTTGTTCGGTTTAACAGATGGATTAGTGTCATTAGTACTTTGCTTCTTTGTTTTTGAGGAGTTCTTTCTGGTGGTCATTTCTTATCATCTTGAAGTTCAGGAACATCATTTTGGTGGTTTTTTGCTCACTCTTTTATGATGTGTAGGTTAATTTCCTCATTTCCATTTGTGATAGCACATCATATGGGTTTGAGTCTTTAATGCTAAATTCTTTCTGGAGTGCATTTTGTTTGTTCAGTTATTTTTCTAATCTTGTATATTGTTTATTTGTTCTACTTTCGTGTGCCTTATGATTATTTTGATTTTGGTTATTTTGTTGGTCATAATTTTGTACATAGGGTTTTGCTGGAACATTTAAACTCCTGTTTAGCTTCTCTTACAAACATTTCAGTTCTATCTTTAAGTATTTCTAGCTCTGACTGGGCTTTGCATGACACTTATTTATATAGATGAGGTGTAATATAAATACCTGTTGAGGGGAAGACGCATCTTCATTGTACGACAACTTGACTACAAGTAAGAACAATACAGCAGACAGTTTGTCAGCATCACGAGTGCATTCAGGCATATAGTCCAGCAGACATACAAGGTTACAACATCCCTCTTTCTACAAAAGATAAGAATCAATTACAAAAAGAACAACCAATACCCTAATAATGTACACAGAAAAATAATGTTCAGAATATTTATTGCATGAAAAAGACAATTACAAGGCATATGGAAATTACATAATCAATAATAATTAACAAAATATAAAATCAGTGAAAATTGGTATTTAACATTACTCTATTAGCCTGGAGGGTTTCTTAACATTTCTGGTAGACCTCCTAACGCTAGTAAATGCGTTTTCAACAGGTATATCACTACGAAAATAAATGAGGTAATTTTTATCCCTGAAAGACACTTCAGTTTCAGTTCGGCTGACAATGCCTTAATTATCCCTTTCTGTTTCAATAGGAGGGTACAGTAGGCTACATTAGTAGGGCCAACATTATTTTCTCTAAGCTCAAATTTTTTACTGGCACTATGACTTGATTCCTTCAAAAAACCTTCTGTTTCTCCTTAATACATTACCATTACACATTTCAACGTCATATGATCTTGGGTCAATACATTTTTGCCTAATAGCACCTGGGGCCCAGGAATGCTCATTTGGTTGTTGTACTAACACCTTTATACCAGGTAGCAACTCTGGTAGTTCAGAACCTGCATGTTGATTATGTACGCTCCTCTCAATGGCCCCTGCTTCGAGCGTCACGGCAAGATTTCGTAAAACAAGGAAGGTGTACTTGAGGCAGGTTACTAAAAGGCGCCATTCCCGTCAACAACATTTACTGACGTTAAGTCACACACAAAAATACAAACTAATCTTGGTAAATAAGTACCTCTCAATACAAACAATATTGAAGAATTTTAATACCAAATAATACTGCACAAATTACGAGTTAACATTGAATAATAAAAAATGTAGATTCAACATCCTCCCAACCATAGGAGTACACTGCTACTCCTATGAAAACTCTTATGACACACTGTACACAGGTTACAAATCTAGTTTCGCAGGTGCTTTTACCAAACGCCCTCTGCGAGTAGAAGATATTGGCTCAACTCTGGATTGTGAAATATCAGGATCAGAGTCATCTGCATTCACATCAGAATGATTAGAAACAGGTTTTGGCACAGATTCATCATTTACCTTGGAAACAATACAAGATACACCACCTTCGGCTTCTGTCCAAAACATTTGAAATCTCAAGATCATGCAATTTTTGTACTGGTCTGTTAATAATACCTTTAGAAGTTTTAACATCAACACTTCTTATCACACCATCTTTACCTGGTTATACTTCTATAATAACACCAAGTGGCCAGGACAACCTACGAACATTATCTTCCTTGACTAATACCACAGAACCTTTCTTTACATTACACTTAGATACAAAACCTTTAATGGCACATGGTAAATTTCTTATGTAATCAGAGCCCCATATTTCCCAAAACTTATCCAACTGTCTTTGTCGGGCAGTCTCTCGCATCCATAAATCTTTAGAAGACACACAAGAAGAATGCTCTTCAACAACTTCTGGCTGAACACCCGCAGTACGGCCAATAAGAAAATGTGAGGGGGTCAATGGATTGGATGTATCAACCTCCTCACCCACAAATATCAAAGGTCTCGAATTAATGCAAGCTTCAACCTCATGAAGGGTAGTTTCCAATTCATATCTAGATAGGCATTTGACACCTAATGTCTTTTTCAGAGCTGACTTAACTGATCGAACTAGACGCTCCCACCAACCTCCCCACCAAGGAGCATGGGGTACAATAAATTTCCACTGAGGAGCTAGTTGCTGTAATAACTGAGAAACTCCAACAAATGTCTTTGCATTATCAGAATTAAAAATTGAAGGAAGACCACATCTTGCTGTAAATCTACGGATGGCAAGGAGACAATCTGGCATAGAGAGAGAATCAGTGAGTTCTAAGTGTACAGAACGAATAACAGCACAAGTGAAAAGCAAAATATAGAATTTTTTGGAGGGCAAATCTACACAAAACAATGGCCCAGCAAAATCTAATCCTGTTACAGAAAAGGTGGGGTGGGGTTGCTGATTTAACTCTCAGTTCAGGGAGAGGAACTACAGGTTGACTACAAGCCTTGGAGTCATACCTGCGGCAAGTTACACATTCTCTACACACAGTCTTGGCTATCCTTCGAAGTCGCACAATCCAATATCCATTTCTCAATGTGGACACAAGGGTAGAAACGCCACAATGTTTCAGAAGAACATGCTGGAAACAAACTAAAGTCTTCACTACATGAGTAGAAGGAAGAATAATAGGATGTTTGCTTTCATAACACAGGTCTGAATATTCTAAACGAACTTTAATTCTCAAAAGACCATCATTATCCAAAAAAGGATCTAATTTTACTAAAGGGCTCCCCCTGTGAAGTGGTCTACCCTGAATCAGGGATTCAAATTCTCGTGGATATGCTTCCCTTTGAACACAAAGGTACAACTTACTCTTAACTTTAGTTAATTCACAATATGATAAAGGACCAGAGCATTTAACAGATTGTGGTTTGCAATTATTAATAAATCTTAAGGTCCAGGCTACTATATTAAGGGCTTTCTGAAACTTACTCCATCTAGAAAATTCAAATACTTGGGAAAATGTATCCACAGTTATACAAGCTACTACATTTTCCTCAGAACTTTCATCCCTTAATGAAATCCTTAACTGTTCAGGTTGAAGCAAAGACAAAGACTCAGACTCTTGAAGCCACGGGTGCCTACCAGCCAAAGATCTGAAGCTACAAGGTGTTCAGCAAACACTCCTCTAGAAATGAGGTCAGCAGGGTTATCCTTTCCTGGGCAATGATACCAACAATCAGGTGATGTTAAGCTCTGAATTTCCTTGACTCGATTTGCTACAAATGGTTTCCATCTACTAGGTCTCCTTTTATCCAGGACAGTGCAACTGTAGAGTCTGTCCAGCAATATGAAGTTACATCTTCCTTAAAACAAAGGGCAGTTTTAACAAAAAACTAGAAGCTTGGCACTAAGCATTGCCCCAGCAACTCCAAACGAGGCAGTGAGACCTTCTTTATAGGAGCTACCTTACCTCTGCTCATAACAAGGGAAGCTTTAAAGGAACCATCCTGCAAAGGAACTCTCAAATATACACAAGCACCATATCCCTTTTCAGATGCATCCCCAAAGGAATGAAGCTCTAAACCTGTTAGGTCTTTCCATGAAAGATCCTCAAAGTAACATCGCTGAACCTTCCATGAGCCAAGTTTCTCAAAACCCCTTAACCACCTTTGAAATTTACAATGCAACTCTTCAGGTAACACATCATCCCATTTAAGTCCAATTCTCCACACATCCTGAAAAAGAATTTTGGCAAACATAACAGATAGGCTAATAAGTCCAAGAGGATCAAAACATCTGGCTATTAGGCTGAGAACACTTCTCTTAGTGGACACCACACACATCTGAGACCCAACATTTACTTCACTAAATGAAAAATAATCATGAGTGGAAACCCACTGCATACCCAGGATTTTTATAGATTTATTTCCACAACAGTCATTAGGGTTTTCATTAAACTTATCTGCTAAACTCTTACAATTTGAATTCCATTTAGATAAAGACATACCAGCTTTAGACATAATCTTACAGGCTTTATCAAATTTTACACAAGCTTCAGTAATACTGTCAACTCCTGACAGCCAATCATCCACATACAGATTACAATTCAGTTCGTCAACTACTTCAGAATTAGGATATGACTTTAAATGATGTTTAATTGTAGCATTCAACAAGAATGGGCTACTCTTATTACCAAAGGGAACATGAACAAACCTCATTACACGGACAATACCCTTATTTTGCCAAAAAAACCTGTGGACATCTTGGTCTTCCCTCTGCACCTTGATTTGAAGGAAAGCTTTAGTTATGTCTGCTGTTAAAGCTACCTTCCATCTTCTAAATCATATCAACACTTCAACAAGATCAGGAGTGAGAGGAGGTCCACATTCCAAACAGTCATTCAAAGAAATACCATTATAACTTACAGCTGAAGCATCGAAAACAGGTCTTACCTTGGTAGAATTACTACTCTCATGGATAACAGGACGATGCAGTAAATAATATACAGGATATACACTAGAAATCTCAGAATGGCACTTCCTCAATAATGTCATCCTTTTCATATTCTTCAAAAACCTCATCATACCTTTCCCTTAAACCAGGAGTTTTAACAAATTTCAAATTTAAATTTTCCAACCTCTTACGTACTAGTTTTTCATTATTTTTCAAACTCTGTTTAGCAACATCAGATTTCCATGGTAAAGATACTTCATACCTACCATCAATAAACCTTACATTATCAGAAAATTTCTGTAAAACAGTACTGGATGAAAACTCATTGGATACAGTTTCTTTTGAAGAGATTCCCACAGATTCAAGATCCCAAAATTTATGTAAATCAGACTCTGATACATTATTTACACACAAAAGCTGGGAAGTTACACTTACTCTGTCCAGAAGAATATTACAAGACCCTGAGAAAACCCACCCAAACACAGATTCCTGAGCTACTAAATTTTTAGATTGTACAGTTTTATTAGGTACCATAAATCTCCACTAGGCATTTAGGCCTACCAAAATATCAACATTTACATGGCGGTTGTTCATGTAATCATCTGCTAATTGCAATTTAGAAAATGCCATTATCTCCTCATCAGGAACACTAGGGTGGAACAATGGTGCGCAAATGTCAGGTACTTCAGCTGCCATTAAAGAATGACTCTCACCCTTATAACCAACTAAACTCATCTCATACACATTACATTGGTTACTTTTGTAGTTCTGACCTATTCTTTGGTGCTGGACGGTTACAAATATCATCACATTTCTTAGGATCAGGTTTCATACTTTCTTTTGACCATACAAGTCCATAAAATTCAATAGAATCACTCAAAATATGGCACTTTTCATACCTAAACACCAAGCCATATTTTTTGGCTCCTATCATAAGCCTATGTAGTACCTGGCTGTGGTCAGCTACTGTCTTACCATATACAACAACATCATCTGCAATTCCAATAATTCCTTTACCTGCTCATTGTAGGATATCATCCATATACTTTTGGAATGCATCTTGTGACACATGTAGCCCAAAGGGTAACCTACAAAACCTGAACTTTCCAGCAGGACTATTAAAAGCACACAGCTGGCTGCTGGAATCATCAAGAGAAATACTCCAATATCCATTCGTTCTGACATGATATACAAACCATCAGACCTTTACATTAAGAATTACTTTCAGCAAAGCTGGAAATGGCTGTTGAACTTTCGAACAAGGTGGTTAGGCAGCTTAACTACCGTCCCATAGTCGGGAGTCCCGCCTGCCCGGATGTAAACATTCCAATTTGCTTTTGGTCGTCATGTGGTACAGACATGTTTCTTCACTCTCTGCCCTGACTTCCGTTGAGCTATTTTCCTTGTGAGATCTTTTCTTTTTCTTGTTTGCCTTGTGTTTTCCTTTCATAATCATGAAAGCTCATGAAGAAAATAAACCTCATAAGCCTGCCTTCCCCCAGCATGTGTGTCCTGGGGTTGGCAGGAAGAAATGTTGATGTAGACCCACATGCTCTTTGCTCTTCTTGCAGGAGGCACATGTGTTCACAGGGACTTCCTTGTACTGAGTGTAGCTCCTGGTCAGCTGAGCAGTGGGGGAGGTTTGAAGGAAGGAAATAGTACTGAAGGAAACCTTCCAAGGCGTCATCTTTGGGTTACATCCCCACGATGACTCCCTTGGTGGCTAACCCTTCGGGATCATTTCTCTCTCCCGGCAAGCTTCCCCTTCTGGCTGCCTCTCCTTCAGGAGAGGACTCCTCTTCGTTTTCTTCACTCGCTTCATCTGGGGTGGAATGATGTGGGGAGGGGGCAACCAGGATGACCTCTTCTTGGGGCCTCTCCTTGCACCAGGGGAGGGGGGGGGAATTTTTCCCCAGAGCAAGTACAGTCTCCCTTCCCCAACCCAACTTTGTCTTCAGGTATAGCGGTAGAGGCTTCTCACGGGGGCAGGCTTCAGATATTGACTGAACCTGGCTCCACCTGGGTCTTCCTGGTGTACCGTCACTGGAGGGTCTCCTGGCTCATCTCTCTGGTAGTGACCCAAGACTACTGCCACAACCAGCTCCATTACAATGACTGCATTTGCTAAGATGCCAGTGACTACTACTTCTCACCTGGGTACCCAGGTGACTGCTGCACCAGAATCTCCTCATGCAGTGCTGCTCCCACCTGGCTTCCTGGCCCCACTGTCCCAGCCAGGACCCATATGATGGTGACTTCATCCATGCCCCATATTATGGTCCCTACTCCAGCTGTTCCTAGTGTTGCTGGCTCCTGGGCTTTCCTGGCTTCTCCACCTGCCCCAGCTATCCCGGTCACCCCAGTCCTGGCTCCTGGCTTACCTGGCACTCAGCCCATCCTGGCTTCTCCACCCACCCAGGCTGTTCCAGTTGCCCAAGTCACTGCTCCTGGCTTCCCTGGATCCCGGGCTGTACTGACTGCCTCAGTCTCCTCTGTTGATGTTTTCACTGCCCAGGTCACTTCCGCTACCCTGGCCACCTGGCCACCCTGGCTGCTCCTATGACTTCTGCTGCTCCCTCCTGGATGGGGGACTTGACCACCATCCTGAAGAGATTACAAAGAAGAAGTCGAAGAAGAGGTGTCATCTTTGTCTTCATCGTCCTCTTCTTTGTCATCATCGTCTGTTACCTCCTCCCCTTCTTCTTCCAAGGCTCATTGGTCAAAGAAGAAGGCTGTCTCTCCCCACCTAAGAAATCCCATTCTGAGACTTCTGAGGGACTGCCTCCCTCCACAGGGGAAGCAGTGAGATCTCTCGTTGGCTCATCCCATCCTTCGGGTCAGGGAACTGAATTGTTGACCCCTGGGTCTAGTGTTTCGGGAGCCACAGGTGTGCAAACCTCGGTCTGCACACCCGCTGCTGAACCTAAGAAGTCCGCTTCGAAGGCTGGCACTGTGTTGGGCGCTCGTTCATGAGCCACTCCGAGTACCCAGGTCTCTAAAGAGACTCAGGTATCCCAAACCGGTACCAGAGAGTATGCTAACCGTACTGATTCAGGCACATGACGGGAGAAAGAGCCAAGACATGCAGATGTCTCGGCTCTGCCTGGTAGCGCTGCCTCTAGTGCCAAGCAAGGTTCCCAGGTAGGTGCTTTGGCCTCTCGAGTCCTAGCATCTTCTCGAGAGGCTCTGGCCTCAAAGAAGACTGGGGCTTGCCAAGAGGAGAGCACAAGTTCTCGCCAGCCAGCCACGCACTCGACTCCACCCAGTAACCGGCCACATTCGAGTGACTGGCCCAGCTCGGCTTGCGCAAACCGCTACGCTCTCCTTGGGACAGTGCTTCACTGAGGCGAAAGCATTCTCCTGGACCCAGGTTGCCGTCATCACTGTGGGTTGATGACCACTCTTGGCCTGCTCCTCCTGCTGGTGGAACCAGCAGGACCATTGGGGGTTCCCAATCCTCCTCACCTTTCCCCTCAACCTCCTGGGGTTTCCCTGGGAGGTGCAAGTCAGATAGGAGGAATTCTGGAGAATCATCTCCCCAGAATTTGACTACAAAGGCATAAAAACGTTCCTGGCTCAGTCCTCGTATCGACTAGGTCATACGCCTGCATAGTGCAGGAAGGATCCAAGGGGTCTGCCGAGGTTCTCCCTCCAGCTTGGAGAGTAGACTGCACCCTGGAAGTACCTGAGGGTCCTCTCCCCCAGGATGCAGACACCCCCAAAATAGAGGACTTATGCAGAGGTCATTGGGCTGATATGTCAGTACAACAACCTTGGGGGAGGGACCACAGCCTTGTCTGTGAATAACCTTGTTTCTGGGCAAGATAATTCACTTCGTTCGAACCGCTCAGGCAAGATGCTTCCTCCTCCTCCGCCTCAACAGAAGCGCTTTTCTACGTCCTCAGAAAGGGCATTGCTGACTAAGCAGGTTGACCCAGACCTGTTGTGTCTAGACCCTGGTCTCTTTCTGCAGCAGCTTACTTCAGAAGGGATCTCCCTCTCACGGCAAGAAGCAGCAACCCTGGAAGCCGCCGCTATGGCAGCTCTCCAGGCAGTCTCCTAGCTGGATCCGTGGTCTTTCACAGTATCCAAAGTGGCTGCCTCCTCAGGCACTATCGTGCTTGGGGAGGACTCAGCTTTCAGGAGGCTGTGCCAGTCTGGAGGTAGGGCCATCTCCTACCTTGCCCACCAGACGGCAAGCCTGTGGACGAACCTGTTGCTTAAGAGAAGAGACGTTGTCCTTTCTCACTTCGCTGGGTCTGTAGGTCCCGAGTCGGCAATGACCCTAAGAAACAGACCGTTGCTGGGTTCTGCCTCTCTCTTCCATAGAGAGCTGGTAGATGATGCGGTGGACAAATTTCATGCCGAAGACAACGACCGCCTTGTACACCAGTCAGTGGCCAAGACCTCCGGGTCTTCACGCTCCAGTGTGGCTCACCCTTTGAGCCAAGCTAGCCCTTCCTCGGCTAAGAAGTCCCAGACTTCGAAGGGTTCCTGCAGGAACACCCAGCCTTCTTCTTCCGCCGGAAAGGGAGGGCAGTCATGCCCTTTTCAGCCCTCTTTCCAGCAAAGGGGGCAAGGCGAAGAAGAAGGGGAAATGCTAGGGGTGGCCTTCCCCTCCAGCTGCTGCCAATGGTGGGGGGAGCCTATTGAGCCATTGGGCAACATGGCAGCAATACGGAGCCAAGACCTGGGTAGTGGATGTCCCTCAGGAGGGATATCTACTCCCCTTCAAGTCTCAGCCACCCCTCACCAACTCTCCGGCCCATCTCCATACCTACGTTCCTCGTTCAACAAAGGATCTCACACTCACACAAGAAGTGCAGGCCATGCTGAACAAGGGTGCTGTGGAAGTCATGTCGGATCAGTCCCCAGGCTTTTACTGTCGTGTCTTTCTCGTGGAGAAAGCTTCGGGGGGCTGGACACCAATCATAGGCCTCTCTCCCCTAAACCATTTCATTCGCCAGACTCAGTTCACAATGGAGACGGCTCATTCCATGGATGCTTCTGTCAGGGAGGAAGACTTCATGCTTACGGTGGCTCTAAAGGATGCTTATTTTCAAATACCCATCCTCCCTCAAGTACCTTCGCTTTATCCTAAGGAGAACAGTATTCCAATTCAGGGAACTCTGTTTTGGGCTCTTGACCACTCCCCAGGTGTTCACGCGAGTGCTCACCTTGGTGTCAACATGGACCCACTTGCATGGGATCTGTCTATTGAGGTATCTTGATGATTTGCTGGTCCTGGTGAGCTCCTGCTCACAGTTGCTTCAGGACAGGGATTGGCTCCTTGAATTTTGCCACGATCTAGGGATCATGGTAAATCTTGAGAAGTCAGATCTCACCCCCAAGCAGAGGATAATGTACCTGGGCATGCTAATAGATATGGTAGCAGCAAGAGTCTTCCCCTCAGACTCATGTCAGCAGGTTCAGGAAGGCAGCACAGCTGTTCCTGTCTCAACAGGAGCAGCCAGTCTTGAGACCCTCAGTCCTTTCTCATCCCTCTTTCGGAGGAGGTGAGAGAGGACCTAGACTGGTGGATGGATGACAGGAACCTCTCAATAGGAGTATCTCTACATACTCCCCCTCCGGACATGCTTCTGTTCTGCGAAACATTGACCGAGGGATGGGGCACACACTTGGAGTTGCTGACTTCGGGAGTGAGGCACCAAGACAACAAACACCTTCGTATCAACATCCTGGGACTCAAGGCAGCCTTCCTGGCCCTCCAAGAGTTTCAGGAACAAGCGATGGGGTGCTCCGTGGTTTTGATGAGCGACAACACCACGGTAGAGGCATACGTCAACAAGCAAGGGGGCCTGGTGCCCTTCTGCTTCACCAGTTGACAATGCAGGTGCATGAGCTGTCAGCCAGGTACATTCCAGGCAAGAGGAATGTAATGGCAGACAAACTCAACTGCCAGAATCAGGTTATTAAGACAGACTGGTCCCTTCACCCAGGCATCGCGGAGTGGTTATTCAATCTGTGGGGACGTCCAGTCATAAATCTGTTCACCACCCAGCGCAACAAAAACCTTCAGGTCTTCTGTTCAGTCGTGCTGGACCTATGGGCTGCTGCAGAGGATGCGTTCCAACACCTGTGGGACAACCTCAATGTCTACACCTTTCCTTCATTTTGTCTGATTTACAGGGTGATCAGCCAAGTGATGATCACTTAAAATCTCAGGATGATTCTGGTGGTTCCCAAATGGCCCCAGGCCGTTTGGTATCCAGATCTGCTAGCTCTTCTTTCCGAGGCACCAAGAATCAACCCCACATAGAGCAGTACCACCAGGCAGCGCAGCTTGTCTTCACAACTGCCAAGCGAGAAGCTTTTCGCATCGCGCAGCAACAGAGATGGCTGGACACCTCAGGCAGTTCTCTGCAGCGGCATACTAGGGAAAGTGGGCCATCCTCTGTGTCATAGATGAGATATCTCTCCGGTTGGAGCTACTGTTCAGAAGGTCACAGACTTCCTCGTCTTTTGTCGTCAAGAGAAGCTTCTCTCCATTTCAGCCATAAAAGGCTAAAGTGCCACACTTGGCCTGGTCTTGCGGCTGAAGGGGGTAGATATTTCCTCTTCTTTTGAGATTTCTCTACTAATGAGAAGCTTCGAGAGGTCTTGCCCACCCAGGGACCTCAGGCCCCCCACGTGGGATGTGACTTTCATTCTAAGGAGCCTGACTCGTGCACCGTATGAGCCTTTACGAGAGTCGTCAGACAGGGATCTGACCCTCAAGACCGTCTTCCTGCTTGCCTTGGCATCAGCGAAGAGAGTAGGAGAACTTCACGGACCTTTCTTCGATGTTAAACACTCGAGAGGATGCGGATCAGTTACGCTCGATTTTGTCCTGGACTTCATAGCGAACACTCAGAACCCATCGGTCCCTGACGCTAGGTTAAAGTCCTTCACGATCCCCCCCCAAGAGGACTTTGTTGTTAATGACCAAGACGAGATGCTACTGTGTCCTGTTAGAGTGCTGTGGCGCTGTCTGAAGAGAACTTGCCATCTTCGGCCTGAGTGTTGATGACTCTTCGTTAGTGCTTACTCGACCAAGAAAGAGGTGTCCAAGAACACAGTTTGTTTCTGGCTTCATGAGACGATTAATAGAGCATACTCTACTTCTGGAGAAGACGACACTGGTAACTTCCTCCCGAAAGCTGACAAAGTCAGCATTGGTCTGACCCGCTCGTTCGGGACGAACCTTTATTTTCCTCAGGTATTGAAGGTAGGGGTGTGGTCTCAACAGACCACCTTCACTTCTTTCTACTTTCGGGATATTGCCCACAAGTCCTTGGACACCTTTTCCTTGGGACCTGTGGTGGCTGCTCAACAAGTTATGTAGCTTACCCAGCTCCTCTAGCAGGACAGGTTGCATCTCATCTAAGATGTGCGGTTGTGGATGCGAGAATGAGTGTGGGGGTGACTGGCCTCTCCTTCTCTTCATCCTGGCTCTCCTCCAGTGGGCAGAGAGCGGATTCGAGCCTTTACATACTGGATCTGGTGGTCGATGCAGGTAAGCCAATACTTCAAGCTTCCGCTCTGTTTCCTTGCAGGACTATAGAAGCAAAAACCCGTCCTTCCTCTAGCAAGGGGAGGAAGATCATGACAATAAGACAAACCCAGTACTGATATTTGCCTTACTGTCCCCAACTTGTAAGGTTCTTCCTACCCTATTTTATATGAAATGACGTCTTCCTCATTCTTATAAAGAGACCCAGAAGCCTGACAATTGATCTCACATTTCCTACAAACCGGTCAATTTGTCAGAGGCAGATTTCCCTTCCTCGCTCTGTCAACCAGGAAGGGAACCCCAGGTATGGCAAACTCCAGCCAGTTCTAGCGACTCACTCAGATTCCTCCCTCCAACCAGTGAGTCTTCCTAATGTAAAGGACCGATGGTTTGTATATCGTGTCAGAACAAATCACAATTTTTTAAAATAAAGTGTATTTTTCCTAACTATACCAGCCTGATATCCTTTACGTTACATTTTCATGCCCAACTTATGCCACCCCTCAATCTGACACCTGTGCCGGAAAACAAACCACCTTGTTTGAAAGTTCAATGGCCGTTTCCAGCTGCGCTATAAGTAATTGCTAATGTAAAGGACTTCAGGTTTGTATAGTTAGGAAAAATACAATTTACTTTAAAAAAATTGTGATTTTTACAGTTTAGGTACATATGTCTTGCTTCTCTATTTTGATCAAAAGTTTTTATTTCCAGTGGAAGATCTTGTCCTTCAAATTTAATTCAGCTAATCTTAGGAGGCTTGGGTATTACAGCTCTTGCAGTCTTACACATTATTGTACTTTTTTTGATAGCGAAGTCGCTTGTTTCGTCCTCAAGGAGTTACCTTCCATGGGTCGACCAGAGCTCCATGGTGATCAAACTAATATCAAAGAATTCTCTTTTAGTTGGTCTCATGGCCATATATTGTGTCATAATGATAAACACTATAAAACGTGATGGTGTATTTAATGGACTCAAAGATAAAGGGGCACTTTCCCATATCTTACAGCAAAGCTGTACCCAGGTTCTTCTATCGCCAAAGCCTGCTAAAAGAAGAATTTATTATTGCACATGTGCAGTCTGCCATATTGTCAACAACAGACTGGCACAAAGACCAAACAACCATTATCTTCTCTGGTCAACACCAAACGGTTTAGTTCTTTACCAGTGCTCCAAAAACTTGACATTTTCTCCAATTCTCATTATAGGAACATCTGAAGGAGCAAGTTAAGTGTTTAGTTTTAAGTTCCAGTTTTAAACTTTTGGAACTGGTAATTAATTTGTGTGTAAAAGCCAAAACCCCAGAGTTTCTTGCTAACACATGGTCGGTGCCTAGTCATAATTGCTGATTGGTAATTCTGAAAAGCACAAATTGTTTTAGAGAATTTGTCATTCTAATTAGATGTTTTACCTAAAAGAAATGTTCCACAATTTATCATTATTATAAAAAATCCTTTTAGATTACACAATGTCTACGATAATCTAGACAGTAGATTACATCAGATTAAGTGAGAATAACTTAGACTAGACTAATAGTGGATGTTGTCTGTAGCCTAGAACCTAGGATTACATATCCTTAAGTGTGAAGTAAATAACCTGGATTAGGTAGTAACCTAAATTAAGGTAAGAAGTAGCCTATCCCAGACCAAGGACCCTAGAATTGGATAATAGCAACAATTTGGGCAGGATAAAATGGTAGCCTAGCTCTAAGGTTATATATTAGTAAAATTTTTTCTTTTATATAGCCTAAACACTTGAGCATGACCTAAATAATCCAGACTAGGCAGTACCTTATATTAGGTTAAGTGATAACCTTTTAAGAAACAACCCATTATTAAGGGTACATATTAAGGTAATTGTGTTTTATGTAACTTGTACCCTCAAGTGTGAATTAAATAACGTGGCTTAGGGAGTAGCCTAGATTTCAGTAAGTAAGAACCTTTAAGTGATAGCCTAGCTATAAGGTTACAAATTAGTGAGTTACTGTTTTACATAGCCTATACATTTAAGGGTGATCTAAATAATCTGGATTAGGCAATACCTTATGCTAGGATAAGAGAGAACATTTTAAGAGATATCCTATTATTGGCCTAAGCTGTAGTTTAGACCAAATAGCGTAGAATTATATATAAACAGTACCCTAGGCTTGACAATATGATAACTTAGTTTTACGACTCGGTAGCCTATCTGTAAGGCTACATATTAGTGTGGTTCTTATGTAGCCTTTTAAGGATAAAAGTGACATAAACCTAGACCAGGCAGTAACATAACCAGATTAAGTAGGAACCCCTTTTTAATGGAATATCCTACTATTAGCCCAAAATAGTAATTTAGATTAAATAAAGCAGTGGCCAAATATCAGATAAAAGGGTAGTCTTGGCCGGATAAAACAGCAAACTAGATTATAAGAGGGTTCTTTCCTGTGTAGTTTATATCCTTAAGTGTGATTTAAGTAAGCCTAGACTAGGCAGTGGCCTAGAATAGGTTAAGCGAGGACCCTCTAAGAAATCCTCTATTCTTAGCCTAATGTTGATTATGCTACAAGCATTAACCTAAGCCATATAAAACAGTAGCTTGGGTTAGTTATAAAAATGAGTTTATAGCAGTGAGCCTAAATGGCATGACGTTCAAAATTAAATTTTACATAGTCTTTGCAAAAGTCCTAACATTGAATAGTAATACAACTATATACTGTACCAAAACTAACAAAAATCTTAAGATTGTTTAAGCTGACATAGATATTTAACACATATAACAACATGGTAAATAAAATATATTATGGCTACACACTTGTAAACAAATTAGCCTGTAATAGTGAATATACTATCTATATATAAGGATTATAGACAATTAGCACTAACAAGTTTGGTTTTTGCCAGTGGGTACAGCCCATACAACCTGCCATGAGCATAGTCCTGGCAAAAAACAAGGGAAATTTGGTTGTTCACCAGATATGTGCAAAATTTTCAGCATGCTCCTAGCAGCAAATTTTAAGGATGAAAGCTCATTTTAAGCTATCTCGATGGGTCCTGTAGGGTTTGGTAGGGGTGAGGAAGGGGAGATTATGTCTTCCCAGCAGAACTCCAGCAGCAGATATTTAACCCTTTTTCAAAACAAGATCTATGTTTGGGCCAAAACCCAGTAACATCAGTCCCTGGTACCTCCCAGGTTAACCTTGTAGAGGAAGTAAAGGAATCTTAACATGAGGGTGACATTCCTACTAATGAACATGAAGTGGACATTCACTGAAACGGCCCTGCTGAACCCAGAAGGATCAGGGACACATATTTCAGCTAACCATGGGAGAAACCTTCCAGAAGGAATTCTATCTCCCATGCAGCTATCAGATGCTGAAGAGAATCTTTCCCTCAAAAGTGATACTAGGATCCACCCTGGACCTACTTATGTAAGTGGGTCCTGGATCCACCTAACCCTGACTGAAATAATTACATTTTCCCAGGGATATAGTAACTCACCCAGGACTTCTTCCCCTTAGTTAACAGGCAGTTACACTTCTGTTGTTGAAGCTCAGCCAGATTGTGCCTCCTCCAAAAGGGATACACAGTTTGTGACGTTTTATCAATTCCATAAGGAAATTATGAATACATCTGAGATGTCCTTGCGACAGAACAGCAATATATAAGGAACATGTTACATGATTCCAAAAAGGAAATTAGATCAGTCCTGTACACCCCTAAGTGCAAAATACTGCACCTGTAACCGAAAAGTGAGAGTGGATACAAATTCTGCCCAAACAAGCTCCAGTGATAGAATTCCGACTGGAAACAACTAAATGGTCAGTTTGGACTACAAAACTTCAGATCAAAACATAATAGGGGCTCCAATACTCACCCCTGATGATAATGATAATCCTTGGTGAGACGCCTCAATGTGCATTTTCTCTCCTGATGGTAAGTATCTAATTAATGAGAGAAAAACTATGATCGAACTTGTACATGTAGAATTTAGAAACAGGGCAGCATTCCCTAATACAGAATGGCACTTGATACCACCTTCGGCAGACATGGAGAAACCACTAAAAGAAACAGTTCTCCTACTTGTGCCTAGAGCATTAAAAGCTATAGAAGACACCCTTTACCCAGTCAGTGGAAAATAGATCTCTGCTTCTATTTTGAGTAAATGTCCCAATTTGCTCATCAAGTAGCCCCAGCCTTATGTCCCTTCACTTTCAAAATAATTAATCATGTGTTGGCAGATTTTCAGAATTTTGTAGTGACTAGAAAATGACAGACAGTGGCAGACTTAAAGCCATTTGCCACGGTCACCCCAGTCTCAAATAATTCCACCAAGGAATGGGCAACACTTCAACTCCCTTTTAAATGGAAAAAAGCTCCCTGTAGATATAGCTACTCAACAGTCTGGGACCTCTATGAGAAGAATCTCAGAGGGGAGAGCTTCAGCAGAATTTCATGCTAGGATCCGCCTCCTTAGTATTATAACCTCTACCACCTTGCTGGAAGTTGCCACCAAAAGGCTTCCAGAAGATTTCATAACACTTTTTGCTGTTGTGGCCAAAAGTATCATGAGAACCCTATGGGAAGCACCCTATTACTTTCTAGAATGGTGCATGGAAGCACAGATGGAAACACTGGAGGGCTCAAATAAGTCACTCCCCAATGTGAATTCATTGTTACGCTCTAACCCCTTCTGTAAGGACCTGTTTGAGGAGTCTGTTGTGGTTCAACTTAATGAGCAAGCCCGCCAACAGAATTGTGCTGTGTACGCTCTCTTGGGAAAAGGGGAATTCAGGAAACAAAAAACCCGAAACTTACCTTTAGCCAAGACAAAACAGGCTCGCTGTGATAAAAAATCATATGTCTTCAGTCACCCCCAAAAGTTTTTCCTCAAAAACAGGTAGGTGGTCAGAAGGGATAACTCCTTACAAAGGAACAACAGCAGCAGCAAGGAAATCCTTTTCACAAGGTCCGAAGACCCTCTTATAGGGGAAAAGGAAAAGCAACACCTGGAATGCCTATCATGGGAAAAAGCAGAGGGAGAGGTGGATACCAATAGGAATTGTATGGTCAGGGGTCGGCTTCAACGACATCACAGGCAATGGAAGCCTACCCCTTGGCGACACAGCATTATTCTCAATGGGCTGGGGTGGGAATGGTCTCATCCCCCCCATCCTTGAAAGGGGTTCTTCCAAAAATCAGACCTCTCTCTGGAAAATTACGTGCAGAAGGCCCTGTTAAAGGGAGCCATAGAGAAACGTGTATATTCGCCATCGAGCACATCTGTTCAGTGTCCTCAAAAAGGATTCCTCCGAACAAAGAGTGATCCTTGACCTATCAACATTGAACAAGCACATTGTTGTCAAAATTTTCGGATGACTATCATTGCCCAAGTATGCTCAGTCATTCCAAAAGGGAACTGGAAAGCTTCTATAGACCTGAAAGATGCATACTGGCACATCCCTATCGCCATTCCTTTCCACCCCTTCCTATGGTTCCAGATAGGGAAAGATACGTACAGGTTCCAAGTCATGCCCTTTGGGCTAAACATTGCCCCAAGAGTTTTTACAAAATTAGCAACGGTAGTTGTTAAGAGAAGTCAGACGAGAAGGAATACAACTAATAGCCTACCTAGACAATTAGTTAATCTGGGGGCACACAAGAAAACAGTGCTTGATAAACCTAAGAGCAGTGGTCAACAGACTCCAGTCAAAAGGTTTTCTAATAAATTGGAAAAAAATCCCGCCTAATGCCCGGCAGACATTTTCAGTGGCTGGGACTGTGTTGGGATTCTCTTCACAGCCAGTTGTCTCCCCCCATCAATACTCAAAACAGAATAAGGAAAGATCTCAAAACGTTCCTTGCACAGCCCAGAGTTTTCAGATGGCAGTTAGAACATGAGATGGACCTCCTGCAGTTAGCATCAGTAATAGATCTAATACTCAGGTGCAAATAAAAAATGTGAACAAATTCTGGCTATCACATGCAAGAAAAAAGATGCAAAACTGACATAAAAAAAATAAAAAAGTTGGGGAGATACTTCGGCCTGAGTCTCTGGCAAAACAGGTAACCCTGACTTCTCCATCTGTAAGAGTGGCAATACACACAGATGCCTCGTTGACAGGTTAGGGAGGACATTGGGAAGATCGTCAGGTGGCAGGAAGGTGGTCAACTACTCTGAGGAATTGTCATATCAATTTCCTGGAGCTGATGGCTGTCTTTTTGTTTCTCAAAAACTTAAACCTCCAAAAGAGACACATTTTGTTGGTTCTTGACAACATGACTGCAATGTCCTGCATCAAGAGGTCGGGATCACTTTCACCTCCTCCCAGTATGTATGTAATGCTAGACATCCTCCGGATGGCGCAAGCAAGGAAGTGGCACTTGTCTGCAATTCACTTCATAGGGTCTCTCAATGTAACAGCACACTCTTTATCAAGGAAAATGACAGCCTCAACAGAGTGGATGTTGGACAACCACTCTTTTCAAACAATAGCCAACATGCTCCCACAACCGGAAGTGTGCCACATACGAGAATCACAAACTTCCAGTGTAGGCATCTCTGAACTTGAACAATCAAGCAACAGCAAGAGATGCCTTCCTACAAGACTGGAGCAAATGGAAGACAATATACATTTTCCTCCACTGTCCCAGATTTCCGAAGGTCATGAGCAAGCTTCTAACCTTCAAATGAATGGGTTTCACAGACAGTGCAAGTGCGATTTTTGCAATTATTCTGTAACGAAGACTCGTATCAGTACGAGATTTTGCTATAGTGTATTACACCCAGTGAGGAAATTTATAGGAGTATCATGAATCATTTATTGTAAATAATAAAGACTTTTGTACCTATACCAAGAGGCAAAACTCATTAGCCAAGCAAGAAAACGAACACCAGCTTAGAAAAGCTGCGCCTACCTACCATCCCCTTCACCTCCAACCCCCTTCTTCCTCCCCTCTCCTTTCTTCCCTCACCTGCCCTACGTCCTTCCTCCTTCCTTCTCTCTCTCTCTCTCTCTCTCTCTGAAAAGTTGCTTTGATTTAAACATATTTTTACGAATTTTGTATATCTATCTAATAATAATAATTGACATTGTTGTATAAATGTAACGATTCACTGGTTGTTACCCTCCAGTTAACTGATCTATTTATACACTGATTTGCTCTCTCTCTCTCTCTCTCTCTCTCTCTCTCTCTCTCTCTCTCTCTCTCTCTCTCTCTCTCTCTCTCTCTCTGTCAGTTTCTACAAATGTGGGAGTGGTACAGAGGCTTAACCATTTTCCTTTTGCCCCATGCTTAAATTTAAAGTGTTTTATATAGTTTGCCCCATGCTATATATAATATATATATATATATATATATATATATATATATATATATATATATATATATATATATATATATATATATATATATCATAATATAATGTCTTTGAATATAAATCAAATATAATGTCAACAATATGCAATTGTACACCATTATATCATTGCTTATTTCGGTATTGGGTATGAGCGTAGATGATAGGTATTCATAGGAAATGAGAAACAAAATTTTTATTTCACCTAATATCACATATATTCGCCCCCAACCCCACCCTTTCCCCCCCATGAAAACTTATAACGCTCTGTAAGGACTGAATTGAATTTGATTGAATATTTGTATCAATCGATAACGGGACTCGAATGTGGGTAGGATATAATCCTTCATATTTAATTTTCTTTGAAGGTTTCTTTTTTATTTTTTATTTTTTTTTTTTTATTTTTTTTTTTTTAGTCTTCATCGCTTTCTAAGAGCAAGTCAACTTCATCGTCAGTGTCACTGTCAAGACTAATAATGACAGGATCAATACTGTCATGCATGTTATCTGTTGAACGATAACTGTCCTCAAAAGCTCGTGATCGACGTACTGCCCCTGCCCATACATCGCCAGTGACAGAGAGCCTTGCTTCCTCCAATCTGGCCTGCAGGTCTGCTCGGGTGAAACGTTGGAGTGAGGAGCGCACGTATCGTTTCATGTGTCCCCACACCTGGTTGATTGCACTGAGCTCGGGATGTGCGGGCGGCAGGTGGACGATTTCGTGACCCCATTCCCGAATGGTGTTATCTACCTTGTACTCAGGCACTGGCCTATTTTGACGGCATATGTAGAGGAGTTCAGGTCTTGTAGCATGCTGTGGGAAAGATATATTTCTGCGCTGTAACCATTCAATGAGGTCAGATTTCCTGGTAGCAGTGGTGGGACAATGACTCTCTTCAGTCATTATACTATGGTGTGGAGCATTGTCCATCACTAATATCGAAGGCTCCTCTAGGAGTGTCAGGAGCTGAGTTGTTAGCCACCGTAGGAACATTTCGCCATTCATTTCCCTGTGGTAATCGCCGCTGGTATTTTTAGCAGGGAAGCAGAGGAAGGAGCCCTCAATGAAGCCATCAGCTGTACCACTTGCGACTACCATGAAAGGTTCCCCCTCTCCTGATGGCACCTGACGGCTGTAATTGGCACTGGTATTTGGCTGTGTGGTATCCACCCATTCCATGTTATGACTCATTCTGGTTGTGAACCACGTTTCATCCAGGTACACTACCTCCCTGCCGTCTTCCCTGTGTCTTTGAAGGTCCCGCAGGGAACGTATCCTTTGGCACATGATGTCAATCGACTCCTTCCTGACATACATCTTGCGCTGAGTGGTCTTATACTCGATTCCCATTTTGTGGAGTAAGCGCCATAGTGAAATCTTTGAGGTACTTTCAGGGATGATACTTTCTTCCTTCAGGTTCTGTGCCAGGGATGCGAGAGTAAAAGCCTGCTTGGCAACAAACTTTGTATGGATGTGCCGACGTATGGCTCCTACAGAGAAACTGTCAAAGATAGGCTGTGCTGGAGGCGTTGGTGGTGTGACGGGCCGTGGCCTCAGGTGCGGACTTATATTGGGGCCAGCCTCAGTCCTGCGATACACAATTGAATGCACCGTCCCCATATATGATTAAAATAAATCATAAAATATTTAAGGCTGCTACAATATGCAACAATCAAATTAATAGTATTTTTCATATTAAATATTATTATATATATATATATAATATATATTAGTATTTTCATTAACATGAGACCATTTTTAAAATGCAAGGATGCCATCGATTTTAAACTTTTACCTTGTTTAATCAGTTTCTTTTTTGCCTTTCTCTCTGAAACTGGGTTTTGGGTCTTTTACCTTCCCTCAAGGGTTGTTATTGTTTTATATTGGTACTCCACCCATAAGAATTGTTTCAATGCTTTTCATGTTTGTGATGGTTTTTCGGCCATTGATCTGTGCCACGTCCATTTGCCCCTCTCCCAGAGCTACATTGTGGCATTATCTCAGGAGTTCTGTTCATCCGTCAATCCAGTTTGCTATAAATTTTGGCAGTCTCACGGCAGTTTACCTTTTGAAAGAGGATACTTCTTGTTGCACACTGTGTTCAATGAAACTTTGTGTGCTAAAACCCTTAGTTTGAAAATGGAGTGCATGTCCTGTTGCTGGAGGCTTGGACTTGGTGCCTCACCCCCAATCTACCCGTTTTCTTCTTCATTTGGAGGAGAGCTCAGCATTTGCTCAAACGGCCCATCAAGATGCTCTGTATTCTCCTGCCTCAGCTTTCACTCGCCCAAGGCTTGGAACACGTGGAAGCCCTTTTGAAGAAAGAGTAAGTTTTATTATTATATATCTGTTATCGTCATTAGTTTCTCTGTGCGTCGGAAAATCTTTTGTAACGTCAGTTGTACCAGTGTGCCAGCGTGCTTTCAGTGCAAGGAATGCCTTAGTGTTTGTTAGGCATTGTGAAACCAAAATATTGGATCCTTGTTAATATTTTGCAATGTATGTATTTCATACAAGGTATTAACTGAATATGGTATATATATATACAAGGTTTTCCTTTCCCCTGGATTCCTACTATCGTATCTGGAAAGAGTGTTTTTCTTACTTCCACTGTTTACTTTCTCTTATTTCTTAGCATTTAGTTAAAAATTGAGAAGAGATTGATTTGTTGTTGTGTGTGTGTGCTGTGTTTTTTTTTCTCCCCATCATTCAGTTTTCAGAGGGGGTTCTTTTGCTATGTGTTTTTTGTTCTAAATTATTGTTAATTTAGTTTGTTCTTTGTGTATCCTCTCTGAGATTGTGCTCTTTGAGTGTTGATTTGTGGCTAATGCCTTTGAGATCTGAAATGAGGTTTGAACCTTAAAAACTTCAGACCATCTTGAAGTTCAAACAATATATACAATAGTCATTTTCCTATCAGTCATATATATGTCTATATATATATCATGTACTATATATATCTCAATATATAATAATTATATATATACCATATATATATATATATATATAATATATATATATATATATATATATATATATATATATATATATATATATATATATATATATATATATATATATATATATATATTAGAGAGAGAGAGAGAGAGAGAGAGAGAGAGAGAGAGAGAGAGAGAGAGAGAGAGAGAGAGAAATGAGCAAATCAATGCATAAAGAAATCAGTCATCTGATAGGTAACAACCGATTGAATCGTTACATAGCTACAACAATATAAATTATAATTAGATAGATAGATAGATAGATAGCTTGCTTGATATTAAAAAAATCATACAAAATAAGTTGAAACTTAAGCTACCTTCCGAGAGAGAAAAAGAGAGAGAGAAAGAGAGAGCTTGAAGGGAGGGGGAGGGCAGGTGAGGGAAGAAAGGAGAGGGAAGGAGGGGTGGAGGCGGAGCTTTTGTATATGGTTGTTCGTTTTTGTGACTGGCTGATTGAGACTTTGCCCTTTGGTATAGGGGCAAGTGTCTTTATAATTAACAATTAATGATTCATGATACTCCTATAAATTTCCTCACTGGGTGTAATACACTATAGCAAAATCTCGTACTGATACGAGTGTTTGTTACAGAATTGCAAAAAATCGCACTTGCACTGTCTGAGAAACCCATAATAGTGCAAAAACTACGGACATCATCTATCCGACAATACCAGTCAGCATGGAAGGTTTGGTTAGATTATATTCATGCTATGAGCCCAGTTGAGATCTCAATGGAAACACTTTTAAATTTTCTCATATACCTTTTTTGAAGGCAAACGCCTTGCTGTTACAACAGTCATGGCATACAAGGCAGCATTAACGGAACCCTTGCTTTATGGACTCGGGATTGACTCTAGTATAGAAATTGTCACTTCCCTTCTCCAGTCTTTTTCACTACAAAGACCGGTCCCCAAAAGGCTTCCAATTACTTGGTCCTTGAATAAGGTGCTCAGACTTCTATCAACCCCTCAATTCAGGGAACCCAATACAACCACAACTCACATGCTGCAAAAGGCGATCTTTTTGATTGCTCTAGCTTTGAGTAGGCAGAGTTTTGTCGACATTTGGGTACCTGCAATGATTCTCATTGCATTGTTTTGAATCACTTCAAGTGAGCAGACCTGAGGGTGTGTCATTTTTGTGAGTGTCAGCACCACATATTCCACTGCAGGTGGTTTGAATGTAGAACATTGTGAGCATCAGGACCTCGTATTAGATGGGGACGATACATCATGCCAACAGCTGACCATCAGTTGTTATTGTCCCCTGGCCCATCATTCCTGGCCAAGAATGAGAATCCTTTAAGAGGGAAATCTATTTTGATAAGAAAACTCTATTCAGCAAACAAGACATTGTGCCCAGTTCAAGCACTCAAGGTTTACCTAGATGTCACGGCAAACATCCCAGAAGGTCCAATTTTCCTACAACCTAGCATAAACAAACCACTCTCTCTATTTTAGACCTAGTATTTGTGAACGAGGTGAACTATGTTAAAGAAATAATAGTGTATAATATGAGTATTTCGGACCATAATGTCATAGAATTAATAGTCCGTTCCAAACACATGAAAACAGAGATAAGCAAGAGAAGAAAAAATGGGAAGGATATGGAAAATATAATTTCTATAGTAAAAATATAAATTGGTCAAAAATAAATGAAGAATTAAACAAAGACTGGGAAAACATATTCGTAAGTGATAATATTCAGGTAAATACGGATATATTATATAAAATATTAGAGGAAATAGTGGAAAAATATATACCGAAGAAGAAGAGTAAACATCAGTCACGCATACCAAGAGACAGAAGGATCTTGTTCCAGAAAATCAGAAAGTGGAAAAAAGGTCTTGCAAAAGAAAAGAATGCATGGAAAGCGATGGAGCTAAAAAGTAAGATAGAAAATGCAGAAGATTATACAGTCAAAAGAAAAAGAAAATCAGGACCTAGAAGAAAGGACCCTACAAAATATCAAGTAAAACCCAAAATTTTTTTACTCATATGCAAAAAAGATGAATAAAATAAGAGTAGAAATAGGCCCTCTAAGAATTGAAGGGCTATTAACAAATGAAAAAAAGGAAATATGTAACATATTAGCAGAAAGATATAAGAGTGAATTTACACCTAGAATTGATAATGAAGATAATGATACAGAAATAAGAGATGAAAATATTTATCGGACATAGATATTACTGAAGCTGATATTGTGCAGGCTATTAATGAGATTAAAAATGGATCAGCAGCAGGTTCAGATGGTGTACCTGCCATTTTGTTAAAGAAAGTGGTTCATTCAATCGCCAAGCCGCTAACAATATTATTAAGACAAAGTATAGATACAGGCAAGATTTATGATGAGCATAAATTAGCGTAAATTATCCCAACTTTCAAAGCTGGATCAAGACTAGAGGCAAGTAATTATAGGCCTGTGAGTCTGACATCTCATATTATGAAAGTTTACAAAAGGGTAATGAAAAAATATATAATGAAACATTTAATGAAAAATAGTTTGTTTAATATAGGACAACATGGTTTTGTATCCGGAAGAAGTACACAAACCCAACTGTTAGTCCACCATGAAAGCATATATAAAAATATGATAAACGAAAAAGATACAGATGTGGTTTATCTAGACTTTGCAAAAGCTTTTGACAAGGTAGACCATAATATATTAGCGAAAAAAATTAGAAAACATAACATTGTGGATAAAGTAGGAAGATGGATAAAAGAATTTTTGCAAAACAGAAAACAGATAGTGATTGCTAACGACGAGAAATCGGATGAAGCTACGGTAATATCCTGTGTGCCACAAGGTAAGGTGTTAGCTGCATTGCTGTTTGTGATTATGATTGCAGACAGACAGTACTGTTAAGGACTTGGTAGTGAGAAGTTTTGCCGATGACACAAGAATAAGTAGAGAGATTACTTGTGATGAAGATAGGAACTCGCTACAAAGAGACCTAAACAATATATATAAATGGGCAGAGGTAAATAGGATGGTATTTAACTCTGATAAATTTGAATCAATAAACTATGGTGATAAAGAAGGAATGCTATATGCATATAAAGGACCTAATAATGAGACAATCACAAATAAGGAAGCAGTTAAAGACCTTGGTGTGATGTTGAATAGGAATATGTTATGCAATGATCAAATAGCAATATTATTGGCAAAATGCAAAGCAAAAATGGGAATGTTGTTCCGACACTTCAAAACAAGAAAAGCTGAACACATGATTATGCTTTATAAAACGTATGTATGTAGTCCACTTGAATATTGCAACATAATATGGTACCCACACTACCAAAAGGATATTGCACAAATAGAGAGTGTACAAAGGTCCTTCACAGCTAGAATAGAAGAAGTTAAGGACCTTGACTACTGGGAAAGACTACAATTCTTAAATTTATATAGCCTTGAAAGGAGAAGAGAATGCTACATGATAATCCAGGCATGGAAACAGATAGAAGGAATTATCGAAAATATCATGGAGCTAAAAATATCAGAAAGAGCAAACAGAAGTAGATTAATAGTGCCCAAAACTATACCAGGAAAACTAAGGAAAGCACACAGGACATTAATCCACCACGCACCAGCATCGATAATGCAGTGTCTATTCAATGTGCTACCAGCTCATCTGAGAAACATATCAGGAGTGAGTGTAGATGTGTTTAAGAATAAGCTCAACAAATATTTAAGATGCATCCCAGACCATCCAAGACTGGAAGATGCAAAATATACCAGAAGATGCATTAGCAATTCTCTGGTAGACATCAGAGGTGCCTCACACTGAGGGACCTGGGGCAACCCGAACAAACTGTAAGGTCTGTAAGGTAAGGGTTGAGAATAATTTTAGTGTACCTCATTTAGAAGGCAAATCCACACTCCTTTCCTAGGTCACATGATATTAGGAAAGTAAGTACATTATTGGCCTTCTTTAGAAATGTCTCTTTCGAAGAAGTGTCCGAATATACAGGGTGGTCATCAGAGACAGCATTCTTAAAACATTATTGCCACGAGCTCAAACAAATTCGACTACACTGTGTATCAGTAGGTGGTATGGTTAGTCCTTACCCCATAGCCGCTACAGCAGAAAACCATGGGTCTCCTTTAGAGTCCATCATAATAAAAACTACCGTCCCCTTGTTAAACATCCAGACAGGCTCCACTCAGCTATTATTAGCATAACTAGTCGTTTGTTTATATTTTGGTCTGCACTTCAACTTTCACTCACCCTCTTTCTTTTTACAAAACCCGATATCCAACAGGAGGGGTGGCAAAGGAACAGGGATGCAGCTCACAAAGATATCTAAATTAAAATATCATTAATACAATGGAAAATCTATAACACAGAAAACCTCAAAACCATTGCTAAATATATTATTTTAAACCCAAGAGCTTCAAAACTCTTACATAAGTATATCTATTTAATTAAGAGCTACAATGCTCTAATCCGGATTCCATATAACTGTTCATAGGTCATAATTTACACACTCAACGTTGTTTCACTCGCTCATTGCAACAATGTTCAGCGAACAATAGTCCTGATAACACAGTGACAACACTATATCACTATAAAAGTGTCCTACCGAATACATACACTAACACTGGACAACACAGAGAAAACCAACACAGTTTTCCCCTGCGCAATCCTAACACACAAAATTCCGTGAAGCGTAATTATGCCTGAAAACCAAGAATGCCCGGAGTAGTAGCTGTCCGCTAACAATGTAAATTATCCGATTAATATCCTAAACACCAAATTAATCACCTCAGCGTATTATACCATGTGCCAAAGACCAACAAATACCAACATCATTGTATACCAACATCATTGTATACCAACATCATTGTATACCAACATCATTATATCATACTTTTCAGTAACAATTTTACGATATTACCCATTTGTGTCTTACAACACTCATTCCATAACACATTAGAAGCACTTCACCAACCTTCATTACAATAAACATTGCCACAAAATATAAACACCGAGTAGCACCTTCTACCTTTACCTAAGACCTTAATATTAAACTAATCTTAATTTTATAGCCCAAGGCATTTACAGAACTCCTGTAAAGGAAAATTATAATTGATACATATTTGTTATACACTCATCTACTCTTACAATACAAACCTAAGCACCTACTTCAACAGTACACACACCGTAACTAGAACGATACAGATACTACCTTAATATCCGCATAGCCCTCTGCAAGAATCCTTCCCTACTCAATGCTGCGAGAGAAACATCGCCACAACGTTGTCTTTTCCCGGGACATGAGTGAACTCTAGATTCCACTCCTGTAACATGAGGCTCCAACGCATCAGACGTTGGTTTTTATTTTTGTATCTATTGATGAAGGTCAAGGGGTTATGGTCAGTCATAATCTTTATTGGAGTTCCTGTGGAAGAAAGATAAATGGAAAAATTATTAATAGCCAGAATGAGTGCGAGTGTCTCCTTCTCGACCATCGAATATTTTCGTTGAGCAGAATTCAATTTCTCCGAGAAGAACGCGACCGGGTGAGAAACACCTTGCTCGCCGTTCTGTAATAAGACCGCTCCGACACCGACATCACTTGCGTCAGTGGCAAGCGAAAAAGGCAGGTCGAAATCCGGAGCCCTTAAAACGGGGAAACTAAGAAGCACACCTTTTAAACACTCAAATGCCCTTTGCGTTTCAGGAGTCCAATTAAAAGGAACAGTTTTCTTCAACAAATTAGTGAGCGGATCAGCAATGTCAGAAAAATTCCTTACAAATTTGCGATAATAACCAACTAGACCCAGGAATTTTCTGACATCCTTTCGACACTTTGGTATAGATATTTTCTCAATGGCCTCTACATTGGCTTGTTTAGGTGCCACCTTACCGTCACCAACCTCATGCCCTAAATAGATTACCTTCGCTTGACAAACTCACTTTTTCAAATTCATTACTAACCCAGCCTTTTTAAAAACCTCAAATAAAGCCCTAATACGCTTCAGATGCGTTTCCCAGTCATCGCTATAAATTACGATATCATCAATATACACAACGCAACCTTCTAAACCATACACCAATGTGTTCATTAAACGTTGAAACGTAGCCGCAGCGTTTTTCATACCGAACGGCATTACACGGCATTGAAATAACCCTTGTGGAGTCACAAAAGCTGATAAAGCCCTGGCTCGTTTTGATAAAGGAACTTGCCAATACCCTTTTAGCAAGTAAAATTTACTGATAAACTTTGATTTTCCCATGCAATCGATACAATCCTCAATCCGAGGCAAGGGATAACAATCTGTCTGCGTGACTTCGTTAACTTTCCTATAATCGAAGCACAAACGAAAATCACCATCAGGCTTTTTCACCAACACTACCGGAGAGGACCATGGGCTTTTACTGGGCTCTATTAAACCATGCTTTAACATATAGTCAATCTCTTTGGCTACTACCTTAGCTTTAAAGGGGTTTAACCTATAAGGGGACTGTTTTATGGGGTGGCATTCCCAACCTCCACGTCATGTTCCAAAATAGACGTACGACCTGGTACCTCTGAAAACAATTCTTTATAACCCATAACCAGTTTTCTTAAAGACCTTCGTTTCTCGCTACTGAGATGGGAGACCAAACCATCAAAGTTCTTCAAATAATTCTTATTACTAGACAAGCAAATTTCATTATCATAATTATCATTATTAAAACCCTCTGAAAAGGAATAAAGATTATTATTATGTGAAACATCATCCGTAACAGCGGCTATCGGAATAACTATCTCTCTTTCCTTATATGCTTTTAACATGTTAACATGACACAATTGGAAAGGCTTCCTTCCTTCCGGAGTTTCAACCAAATAATTTACCTCACTAACTTTTTTCAAAATTTTCCATGGTCCAGAGAAAGAAGCTTTCAAAGAATTACCCGCAACGGCAAAAGTACAAAACCCTATCGCCTACTGCGAAATTACGCACTTTAGCCTTTCTATCAAAAAAGTATTTCATCCTTCTTGACTAGAAAATAAATTTTCTCTGGCAAATTTCCAAGCCTTCGACAATTTGTCACCCAAGTTTGTCACATAATCTAACAAGCTGATGTCGGGGACATCACCTTCCCACGATTCTCTTACCACATCAAGAGGACCACACACACCATGTCCAAAGACCAAATCAAAAGGTGACAAACCTAAGGACTGACTTGGAGCCGACCGAAAGGCAAATAATAAATAAGGCAATTCCTTGTCCCAATCGGATCCATGAGTTAAACAATATTTCTTTATCATTGACTTCAGGGTCTGATGGAACCTCTCAAGAGCACCCTGACTTTCTGGATGATATGGGAAGAAGTCACATGTCTAATGCCCAATTCATTCATCTTACCTTTGAAATATTTACTAACAAAATTCGTCCCACAGTCTGACTGGACGACCTTGGGCATCCCAAACCTAGTAAAAAAGTTGGTTAGTACTTCTACAATTTTTTCACTCTTAATGGTACGGAGGGGAATAGCTTCAGGATAGCGAGACATTTTATCCATTATAGTGAAAATATATTCATTCCTACTATGAGTCCTCGGTAACGGACCAACTACATCGATAATGACCTCTTTGAAAGGCTCGGAAACCACAGGGATGGGGCACAAAGGAGCTTTAGGAACAGGTTGATTCGGCTTACCGACTTTCTGACACACATCGCAACTATTAACAAACTTCTTAACGTCTGCTTTCAACTTGGGCCAGAAATAGTTCGCGAAGAGTTTGCTAGTCGTCTTATAAACACCAAAATGTCCAGCCAAACCACTTTCATGAGCCAACGACATCAAGCCATTTCTGTAAATATAAGGAACCATTATTTGTCCTAATATTTCATGTTCCGAGTTACCAGCCTCCATCGGCCTACTCACCCTGTACAAAATATTCTTAATAATTCTAAATTTAGGTACAGTCAAGTCCGATTCTTCGCC
Organism: Macrobrachium rosenbergii; assembly: GCF_040412425.1. Lineage (NCBI taxonomy): Eukaryota > Metazoa > Arthropoda > Malacostraca > Decapoda > Palaemonidae > Macrobrachium > Macrobrachium rosenbergii. The sequence goes on along the minus strand of NC_089754.1, from coordinate 3,397,315 downwards.
CGACTCTATGGGTAGGTCGCGAAATTCCTTTTTCTGGGCTTTAACAAGTTCTTCCACAGTCCAATTCGGATGATCTCTCAAAATATTAATATCTCCTACAATAATACTACTATTTTCCAAACTACTCAAGTCTACATCAGTTGCAACGTCAACAACTCTAGCACTAGAACGCGTAACTACTGCTACTTCTGGATTGATCAAAATTGGACAAGTCTTATTCTTAAAAGCCACGTCATTCCCAAAACAATATCAACCCTTTGACAGGAAACTTATTTACTACTGCCAACTTCAAAACTCCTGAAAAGAAGGACATTTCAAATGAAAATTTCCGATGGGGTAAGACTCGACTGAATCAGGAAAACCAGACAGCAAAACAAACTCTTTATAATCAAAGTAAAAATCTTTGGAGGTAACGTCCCCTTAAGATCAAAGACTGGGCCACCCCAGTATCCCGTAAAATCCTTACTTCCTTTTCAATGGGCGAATTGACCGACGACACTTTCCCAGTAGACAAATACCTCTCAAAACAGTCTGTTAGTCATTGGTCACTGGGTCTGGTCGGAACAGGATCGCTTTCTTTTCTGCCGACTCCCATCACCGGTCTTCCTCTAGCCTGCAAGGATTTTTAAAAAGCAAAGCAAGAACTCTTCAAATGCCCTTTTTCTTATTACAATAAAAACACGTAACCTTCTTTTTTTCCACTCTGGATCATGGGAACCATAACCTCTTTTATCATTATTAACAGAAAACGTTTAACATTATTAACAGGTTCCTGTACCGTAAAATTATTATTATTATTATGATTAGGCCGATAAACGTCTTACTCTTATTATAACCACCTCGACCTGTCCTATCCCATTTCGGTTCTACACTTGTCCCTGATGCTCCTAACTCACTCTTGTGTGACAAATAATATTCATTGCTAGCAATAGCGGCTTCCTGTAAATTGTCGATTTTCAGTTCTTCGGGGTGAACTTTTAACTTATCTGAAACACACCTCTTGAATTCTTCTACATTTAACAATTCTTTTAATTTTTCCATGTCATCCACCTCTTTCGATTTAAACCAATCTTCCATAAATTGTCTTTTTCCCCTAGCTTAACTCTACAAAAGTTTGGTCACTACACTTTTGCAAATTTCTGAACCTTGCCTGTAGGCTTCGGAACCAACTCAGTATGCTTTCAACACAATAGACTTAACATTTTTGTAATCTGAGGACAAAGTTTCATCCAAAGTTACATAAACCTTTTGAGCCCTTCCTACAAGTTTACTCTGTATGAGAGTGGTCCAGTATTCCTGGGGCCACTGCAATTTGGCCGCACTTCTCTCAAATGAGACGAAAAATTCCGCAACATTGTTCTCTTGGAAACATGGCACAAACTTAAGGGCCTGCCCCAAATTAATGGCAGCGTTACCAAACTACTCGGGAGGAAGGAGGAGAAGAGAGAGCTGCATTTCGCATTTCTCTCAAACATTCTTTCTCTCTCTCTCTCCCTCAGCCCTAAATTTCTCTAAAGTAAATTCTAAAGTTTTCAATTCTATCTGTTTAGTCAATACCTCCACCGACACCTCAGTCTTCAGTGTTATTACCTCACCCTTTAACCATACTGACATAATCATAAACCTGGATTAACAATAGGCCTTCCTAATAGACACATCATACTCCAACTCCAAATTTTGAGCTACTTGCTCCAATTCACTTCTATCAAGCTCCAAGCCTTGCTTGCCACCCTCTCCAGACAGGAGATCTAACACATTAACTGTCGACATTGTGACTAAAACAAACTAAATATCAACAAGCAACAAACTCAACACGAGGAGGTGTAAAAATGTTGTTCAAAGAAAACTAAGCCCCCAGAATTAATTTTGCACTGAGTGAACAGACAGGAACGTAAGATCCTGACAAGGTCGCCATTTGTAACGGTCCTTTTCCTCCGTTACTAAAAATTAAATAACTTTCTTATCAAACTCTGTTCACAACCACAAGCTAAGTCCACAGTCAGTGGAATAGCTCTCAAATAATATTAATAGTGCAAAAATCAATTCATGGGGGAAAACGAAACACCACAAAAACACTTAAATTTAATACAAAAATATGCAGATAGAAGTTATTCCTGAACCTCGGAATACAATTATTAATGAACACCAATCAACCTGAAAGATTTATAAACCAACACACTTACCCAATTAAGACAGAAAAAAACAAAGATACATCCACAAAGAGAAGGGGGTTCAGATAGGAGAAGGTATTCGGAAAGTAAGAACAACCTATCAATTACAAACTAATTAATCTAGTGATAATTTCCCTCCTCCGAAACACTGGAGCAGTGGTCGTGATCCCCTTAATCATATATTGCTGTCCTCTGTAACACTGGAGTTATGGCCGTGATCTTTAAGATACTTATATGTCTCTGCGTCCAGAGACAAAAGTGAGAGGGTGAAGTGGTGAAGGCAAATGAATATAATTATGGTACTCGATAGGACCCATCCAACAGCGATCCTACGTCCGCAAGGATGATCCTCCAGGAAACCTGGGACGTCCAAATGAGACCAATCAAAGATCGCCTGATTAATCCAAAAATATCATTCACTTATACCTTTTACAGCGAGCCCCTCGACATTTACTGAGCCGAGGGTGAGGCTGGATGAAGTGTAATCCTTTAAGTAATAGTACATCCAAGCAGGCGTTACGTAGCAAATTCAGCAGTCACCAGGAGTAATAAGGCTCAGAGATCAACTGACTCCTTCAGTCGAAAGAATCTCCGACACAGCCATGGTGACAGCACCACTCGCTCACAAACATATGAAAAGACAGAATGGTCATTAGTGACAATTACTAAACAGACAAACTACCGGGGAGGAGGAAAACAAACCAAATGGATAATAATACAGTTCATATGCTTTACAAAAACTAGAATAAAATGACTAATTATAAAATAACACAACAAAGTGACACTTCCTCATTAGCAATCCTTCTTTTAGGTAATAACAGGTAGGAGCTTGTTGCATCTCTTCTTGATCAACAACTCTGAAAAACAAATCCGCCAACATTGTATCCTTCTTCTGCAGTTCTATTAGCTTCTCTCTAGTCACTTGACCAACTTTAAGGGTTGAACTCTCAATATTCGCCAACTCTGCTACTGTAGTTTCACTACTATCTTCAAGAACACTTTGACTACGCTGAGTCTCTTCAATAACAACAGGATCCTCTTCTTCTTGGATACTTTCTTCATTATTAACACTAGGGAAATTTTCCTGGAACTGCTCTTCTAAGTTCAAACATCCTTCAGTGAGTCCTTTTGGTACAAGTAAATCCTCAGTTTCTTCACTTCCATACATAGTTCTTTTCATACTCCTGGTAGTTGCACAACTTGGAAACAGGTGGGGGTTTTTCTTCTCTATCTCTACCGAAGGACTAGTCCTCAACAGGTTGTCTGTCACTATAGGACAAGGAACGAAGGGTATGCCACCAACTTCATTACCCAGTAAAACATGTACACCTTCAACAGCTAGTGAGTCCTTTACAGCAAAATCAATACTTCCTGTCACCAATTCACAGGACAAATGCAAGCCGCATATAGGAGTTACTTCCTCTCTTCCTATACCCTTCAAAATAACTGAATCTCCGGTGAGATTCTTCTCCAACTGTGGGTGAGCACCACGAACTACCACACTATGGTTACTTCCTGTATCACGTAATATCTTGACTGGTACTTGCACACTCAAGAAGGGAGTTGCCAGCATACCTTCATAAATATATGGCTTAAAAGTCTCCACACTGTTCAGCCACCCACTGCTTGAAGTTGCATTTCCACTGATTGCTAAACACTACTTGTCTAATCTCATTGTTTCCCACACTATTCCTCGTAGTTGGTTTTACCTGGTTACCCTTTACCACTTGTCCAACTGGCTTGGTCTGCTGTTGCGTCTTATAACAATCTTGACTATTGTCCTACTCTTCCACACTTGTAGCAAAAAACATTAGTCTACTGCATCTGTCTTGAGAAACTGGAAGGTGAGGGTTTACCATTCAATTGCTGAGGGGTATATTCTGGCTTTGTACTGGCATAGCTACTAGAAGGGTTTCTTACATCAAAGTTCCTAAAATTCGACTGAGACATATAACCTGTGAGTTGTTGGTTTTGGTACTTGACATTATAATTCTTTCTGCTACTGATGATATTATAATCCTCACTCAGTGTAGCAGTTTTGTCAAGTTTCTTAACCCTCTCTTTCTCTTAAATAAGCTCTTTTGTGTTCAGGAATTCCTCTCAGTTATTGCTCTAAGACTACTAACTCCTCAAGTTCGTCCATAGACTTAACTTTAGCGGCCTCCAACCATCGTCTGAAACATCTTACTTTATTGGCATAATCCAAGAAAGTCATCTTGTCCTCCTTCTTCAAAGATCAGAATTTTTCAATGTAATATTCAGGGGTCATCTGGTAAACTTGTAACACCATTTATCCTCTGGCCATCCCATACCTGAAGCCACTTTTTCAAAGTGCTCAAAAAACTCATCTGGAGCTTCTTCTGTAAACTTTGGAATTAACTTCTGCACTCTTACTACATCAAACATAGGGTCTGCATTACCTTGGATATAGTTATACAGGTTTACAGGTAATGTGGATCGAGCTCTGACTACTCCAACTCCCTTTCATGTCTTGCTCTTTCTCTGTCTTCTTTTTCCTTATCAGGCTGCAGAGAAGTGACTTTTCTTCTGATTCTAGCACCTTCATTCCATACAAATTTTCTTTTGTTTCTAAACATCTAAGCTCTGTCTCTGCATCACCATTCTCATTCTCTTGCCCTTGCTTATAATTAAATTCCATCTCAGCTGCATTCAACAATTCATATGCCACATTTAACTCTCTATCTACTTTACCAGGGTTTATCAATGTTTGAGTTGCAATACATTTAATTTGTGCCTCAATCATACCACTGATTGCATTACCCCCACATGTTACTGCTAAGACTTAAACTTAAAACAGAGCCATTTTCTCTAATTTACTCAACTAAATATTGTACAATACAATTCAAAACAACAATGTGGTCACTCTCCTATCAAAATATACCCTTAACACCACCAGTATAAACCATAAATCAGAGTGATATTCTGTTTTGTTGTCCCAGCTCTGGGCACCAAATATATTGTCACGAAGTGATCAAATACCTGGTTATTACACAACTATTAAATCCAAAAATTTACCTCATTTCAGGCAGATACCGGGAACCTCATAACAATAATATTATGATTGAACACTCTAAAGGTAACAGTGCTCCCTTAAAACCTGCTTATCACTTGAAAAATCAATCTAAGTTTATCAAGCTATGAGTGAGGTAATAACTGTTAGGCAATAAATATACTGCAGGGGAAAGGGCATCACTCCATCAAACAACTATGATTGTTTCCTTGGTCCTAATTCACTTCAAAAACACGAAGGAGAACATAACATGTTTATCACTTAACTTGTGCATACATAAATAACCATATTCACTGGTGGTCAAAATGAAACACTGTGCTTTTAAAACTTTAAATACAAAAATTTATTTCTGAGTTCAAAAGTTATAAGTAGAGTTCACAGTCTCAAAAAAATTTTCCATTACTTGAAAACAGCGTAAGGTTTAATTAATTCTTAAACAAGATTAATTCACAAAAGTTTATATTTATCAATAATTTACGTTAACTAAGCAAAATTCAAACTATTAAGTTTTATTCCAGAATTGAAAACAAAATCTTAAAGAATTGAAATCAACACAAGTTTTCATAGAAATCTTAAGAAATGAAATGAACACAAGTATTCAGTGTTAAATTATCGACACATATAAAGTGCTAACTAAATCAGTGTTAAATCACCAACACAAAATCTTGGGTAACACTGTAGAATTATAAACACAAGAACACATAAAAGAAATGTAAAGAACATGTAAAAAATGTACAAAAAGTTTATTAATAATAACTTCACTAAGGCAAAATCTGTTTAAAAATTCTATCTACCATTTAAAAGGATTACATCTACCTTTTTAAAAGATCACATTCACTTTTTTAAAAGATCATATTCATCTTTTTGCCATGGTAAAAAAATAAGTAAATACCACTTTACCTTATACAGGTCTTTGCACACCATTACACAACCCCTTTTTCCTCAGTAAAAACACTTGTACCTCAGGCCTTTTACAATATATTTTCTCTTATACCTGATTCTACCAAGGGAGCATTAAATATTAACAGTTCACAAAACTTATATGTTTGGGAGATCTACCAGAATTTTACACTCTTCATATGAAGAGAGAGAGAGAGAGAGAGAGAGAGAGAGAGAGAGAGAGAGAGAGAGAGAGAGAGAGAGAGAGAGAGAGAGAGAGAGAGAGAGAGAGAGAGAAACTACCCTATTCCCACCAGCTCTCTATCTGAACTGACTTTATTCCACCAAAAATCTCATATGAGGTTAAACCTCAGTTGCTAGTTAGACATTTGTAGAAAGTTACCCTAGAAGGAACAGGCATAAACTGAGTTTCTTCCCTGGGGAAAGAAAGAAAAAAAAAAGTCTTCCCCTGAAGAGGGAAAAAAGACAGTGAAATTATTCCCTGGCTCAGAGAATTACATAGGCCTGCCTCTTATCTGAATGATTGACAACTTCCTGTTTAAACACTTGTGTAAACAAACAGGCCTCTGAACTGGCCATGGATATCAAACCTATCAACCCATCTCCCTTTTAACTGATAGCATAAGTGGCTTCTAGGATCTCTCTCGCATACCCACAATCTGTCCACCTGAATAAACACACAAGCAGGCAATTCCTTGTAGAATCTGAGATCTAGCATCCCCCACAAACAGTATTTCAGCTGTTATAGTCCACATATGACAAACACAAAAGAAAAAATATATAAGCATTGCACAAAAACACACACACTACAAAACCACCTCATTATATTTCACAGCACATGAGAAATATAGAAAATAGCATATAAAAAATACAGAAAACATATTACTTTAATAGAATACACACATATCATAAGACATATCATTATAACATATATATATTATATATATATATATATATATATATATATATATATGTATTATATATATATATATATATATATATATATATATATATATATATATATATATACATATATATATATACATATATATATATATATATATATATATATATATATATATATATATATATATATATATATATATATATATATATATATGCAATTATATTTATATACATACACATCTATATATACAGAAAATATATATATATATATATATATATATATATATATATATATATATATATATATATATATATATATATATATATATATATATATATTGTGACAGCCCGCCACCTAGTGAGTGCAAAACTCACTAAATATGTATATTTGTAATACCTCCTAAGTTTCTTCTTTAAAATCCCTGTTCTCTCACTCCTTAAAATTACCTTGTTTTCCTCCCTCTTCCTTAAAGAGGAGAGGAGTTTCAGCTCTTATCGTGTACATATCAATTTTGTCAGTGATCATATTATTATTATTATTCGTGTATTTGCATATTGGTGTTATTCATTATTTATTATTATTTTAATAGTGTCAAGTTGTAAGAAGTTTATTCATATAATTATTTTTCTTATTTTGGTGTTGGGAAGTTTAATTATAATCATAAAAATCGTTCAAGTGTTTCTATAACCGGCATATTGACTATAATACATTCAGTGCTTATTTTATTTGAACAGTGGAGCAGTGTGCAGTGTTGGTATCAGTATAATAATTATACATAAAGGGCTGAAACTTATATTTTTTGGTGACATTTTTTTATATATGTAAGTTGTTGTGGTGTACTGCAGGTCACCATTTCTTAATGGTTTTTACCCTCCCTTTTTCTTTCCCAACCGGGACTCCGTGCGTTGGTTAACTAGTTCCTTATATATCTTATTACTTTGTGACTTTTACATGCGTATAGTCTTTCCCTGGGTCCATAGATACCAGTACCATGCGTTGTTCATTTTGTCCATGGGGTATAGAATGACTCTTTTGCAACGCCTGACATATGTATGTAAAGTTACTGTTCTAATCGAGGTGGAGTAAGTTACAGTTGTTAGCTGAGCGATTGTGCTTCCTTTTGACTTCATTTCGGGTGGAACCAGGAGTGAAATACTTCTAGTCGTCCTTATTCAGTTTTCAAATATTTAAGATGTTTGTGTATACTGGATTCTCCTTATATGTTCTTTTGTTGTATGTTTGTATGGATTTGTCTTTCTTACCTTGCTTCTTTTCGAGGTGTCCTTCAGATCGCTTTCGCAGATGATGCTACTTCTTTGTATTTATTATTTAGCATTGAGATTCCAGAAAGGCTATATACTTAGATCGCAATTTCTTCACCAATGAAAATTTTAGTATTATAAGATCAGTACAAATTCTAACAAGTTACAATGATAGAAAACGAATCAATTTTTGATCAGTCCCATAAACATTAGCGAGGGAGATCGCACTCTGAAGGGACACAGTTCTGAACTCCTCTCTCAGCTGCCGAACCCCTAGAAAACTTGTTATTGCAATCTCCACCTCCTAGCCTTGGCTGAAGATGACCAGCAGCCCCTTCAAGCAGCTGATTGGAAGGATCAGTGGTGTGATTCAAATCTCTCCCAGAGGACTTGATTGAGGTGATCTTAGGAGGGTGTGAAAGACCCTCCCAAACATAATTGATTGGAGGATGAATATACACTACTGGCCACCCCCAAATTCCTGGAACTTCTACGAAAATGCCTTCCTGAGAAGGCAATATAGAACCATATTAGCGATTTAGGCCGTATGACTCATGACTTGGTTAGCTTAATCACGAGGCCATTATTTCTCACGATATACTGTCATGGTTCATAAACATCCCGCGATGATGATAACACACAACAACAGCTTTTGGGCATTATCACTATGTTCTTTGCCTCTCTTTATTTTATTTCTCTCCTCTCTCCTAACTTTTCTCTTTTCTATATCTCTTTTCTATCTAATTTATCTATTCCACACCACACCACAACAACATCACTCAGTCACGCTACCTCACACTGCCCTCAGTGTGACAAAAAGAATACAGTTCAATGGATGATTGCAAAATCACACAAGTAAAATAAAGTATTTATATGAATGCCCATCAAATAAATTCTAAAAAAAAATATTTAAATTGCACAAACTGTGTCAATGCACTAATGCAAAAAAAAAAAAAAATCAACTAAGAATATATGGTAGAAAAGTAACACATTATACCAAGAATCAAAAGAGATACATATACACATATACATATATAAATAATTATTATACTGAAAATGGTTAATTATTTTAACATATATAATGCAAATAATAATATATAAAGAATCTAGTATAAATTATATCATAAGATCACTTACTCTCTTCATTGGCCCTTACGGCTATAATCCTTCAACATTTGAAATACTTCACACACGTTTGGACCAAAATTGCAAACACTATTATTACACATGTTTAAGAATTAAATTGAAAAGAGACAAAATTGTGAAACATTTTGTAATAGAAAATTCATCAACCAAATCCAACTCATTTATTTTATCAACTCTAACTTTGAGACAGTTTAAATTCCTTTGAACTTCTCAATTAGAGGAATTATATAAATATTTTTATGATTGTTATTTCTGTGAAGATATGAGAACTGATAATATATTCATAGAAATAATTAACTTGGTATGTTCATTTAAAAGTACACATTATTAAAATTATGCAAGATTATTATGGAAAATAATAGTTATTGTTAATGAATTTGGTGAAATAAAACGATCATTCACAGATGAAACAAAACAGGTTTGATGTACTTTAAAAATAGCACTGTTCTGCTTTGGTTTTCTTAAATTATTTCTTGAAATACAAGGATAGGCATTATAGTCATAATAGGTCGGTTGCAAATATACTCCTTATCTTTCAAAAGTATACAATCTCAATTTTGAGTACTGGCAATAAATGAAAGCATCATTAGCCCATGTTCTTCTAATGCAAAATTGATGTGGTTGACATTTGAGATAATTATTTTCTCTTTACCAATACAGAATGATGCATGACATTACTATGATATCTGCCTCTCTTTTGATTTTAAATGGTAGTATTAGGAATCTTTATTTTTAACTACCTTGGTGGTTATCAAATTATAATAGACCATTAAATCCTTTCCCATAGGGTATAATGTCCCTATCAAAAATCACTAATTATACCTTCTAACTCCTTGGACGACTAATGTTGACTCAATATTCTTTATAAAGAACAAATGGCATTTAACAGATCTTTATGGTCTAAAAATACACCTAACATTGTTCATAAACTAATGAATCATGATCATCTGTTATTACTTGACTCATTTAGGATAATAGTACTACATCAGCAATGTAATCTATTTTTTCAATTCTCACTGTTTAAGTTTTGATAGTTTATAATCTTATTTAACAATGCCCCTTTGTTGCTGCCCACTTCTCCAGCTTGGTTCATACGCACTTTCTTCTACATTAGAGTCGGTAGACTCCAAACAGTTGATTAAGTGCTGTTCCCAAAGGGGTAAGAGGGATCGCTTGGATCTTGTATTTAACATACTTCCTATGTCATTATCTAGTTTTTCCAACAATGGTAAAACACTGTTATTTTCTACTTTTCCTAATTACGATTTGACTCCCTTGAACATCTTTCAATGTCAACTATCCATAGCACTGATGTAATGTCAATGATCAGAATTCAAGTCTTGATTAATTCCTACAGATCCTTTTTCTAGTAGTGCACCCTTCCGATCACCACCGGATGTATATATATAAAAAGAAAGTTATGATAACCAAGAAGAACTGCATGTTTGTATCTGTAAGAATAAGCCTTATCAGATATTCTGTATACATGAGGTATTTTAATGCTTACACATTATAATATCTAACAGTTCAATATTTTATAAATTTATCTTTCCTTAAGTTGTATTTGTTATTTACTGGGTTCTGTTTATCTTCTTTCAATAATTCAATTATTCTTATTGGACCAAGAGTCTGTTTACACTTACATGAGATTGGTATGAACAATTCTTTTTAGATCACCCTCACTTATGATCTTTAGCTTATTTAACTTCAACACTTCTACACTTATATATGACCATTAAACTTGAAGATACTTATATTAGACCTTCTGGAACATAATTCTGAACATATACCTGAGCACCTACTACAATTTTTGGTTTAGCTGTATTTTTGTCATAGTACTTTGCTTGACACTCTGAGCTTCCTAAGTCTAGTCCTCGTCTGTTTGATCGCTTCATACGCACGCCTAGTTTCCAGGCAATATAGTCATCGTGAAGTATAAGTATGTCGGGTGGTGTGCATCATCTAGTAACGATTTGGTAGTCTCTTCTCGCATCCGATAAATACAGCGTAGGTGATTCTCCTGTTTTATTTACAGTATTGTTTGCAGTAACCGTACGTCTTCCAAAGCTAAATCCTAGTCTTCTATATTAGGTTTAACTAAAGTTTGGTGATATCCTTATCTTACGATTCGTTCTTTCTACTGCTCCATTTGAACTTCTGGTCTATATGCTGTGATTTGACTTTTATTTATCTCAGAAATTCATAATTTTCTTAAAAGTTCACTAGTAAATTCTACTGCGTTATCAGAAAGAAGAACTTGTATATGAATATCTCAATAATTCTAGATTTATTTCCGCTACTGTAATTGCATCTCTATTTCTATTGTACAATCCCAATAAGATTCTGTTATTAGATAGTCTAAAAAGACTAATATTTGTTTATTCCTCTTAACAGTGGTAGGAAATGGACCTAAAGTCCATAGATAATGACCTGAAATGGATTCAACTTCATGTATTTTTCATGGAGCTTTTGATTTGACGTACTTATTCATTACAACCACACAATTTTGTACAAAGTTCTTGGCATCCTCACCACAATGGGCCAAAATAGTTTCTGGTTAGGACTTAGTTGTCTTTGATTCCAGGATGTCCTGCTAACTTGTATGAGTGTGTTAGTTCTAAAACTTCAGATTAGTGTTTTTGGGATGTATAGACGAGAATAACCATTCTTTCTCTGTTATTCTTTATACAATAATCCATTGATTAAAACAAAATCAGGTTTTAAAGATTCATCTGTCATTAGTTGTCCTATTATATCTGATTTCTGTATCCATTCCTTGTTGTATTTGGTACTCTTTCAAATCTAAATCTACCACTTGACAGCTAAAACTAAAAGTATTGTAAAATACATTTCTCTGTTTCTTCTGGCTCTGGATAATGACCTGCCAGTGTATTAAATTTTCTGATATCTGAATTCCTCTATGCAAATTTAGCACAATTAATGAACCATCTATTGAACTTCATGTTATTTGTAAAAGTTCTTCTTAAACAAATCACAAATTGGTTTGTGATCAGTAAGTACATTGACTTTGTCCTAAAATTATGTGTCTAAATTTCCTTAGGACCCTGTATAATGCTAAACATTCTCTTTCTATTGTGCTATAATTTCTCTGCAGCATTCAAAACTCTACTGGCATAATATACTGCTCTCATTCCTGTTTTGTCCTTTGTACACACAGCCCCTAGCTCGAACTTGGAGGCATCACAGGCTGCAACAGTCTTTGGAGAAACCTGGGTAGACTAGTGCGGGATTTCTGGTCATTTTACTTTTAGTGTTTGGAAAGCTGTCTCTTGTTCTTTATTCCATTCATATTTGACATCTTTCTTGCTAATTCTGTTAATGTTTGGCTATTGTAGTGAAAGCTTAGACAGTGTCTATAGTAGCCTACCATTCCTGTAGAATTGTCTCAATGCTTTCAAATTGGTGAGAGTTTAAGATCTAACTGCTGCTTTTATATTGCCTGCTTGCATTCGCAGACCATTCTCACTAATTACATGTCCTAAATATTCCAAAGATTTCATAAGAATTGATGATTTCTTTGTTCTGATTTTTAAGATCCAGTTCTTCTTAATCTTTCCATAATTATTTCTAATGTTTTGAGGTGACTTTCTAAATCTTTGCTAAAAATGATATCATCTATAAATCATAACATTTTCTATATCCTCTAATATTTGAAACATTAATCTAACAAACGTTAAAGGAGCCGAAGGATCCAAATGGCATGACTTCAATGATGTCTCTTGTGTGTGTTGAAGGCTGTGAATGGTTTCGACTCTTCGCCTGTGCCGGGTACTTGCCAGTGCATCCACTAAGTAAATCTAAAGAGCTAACATATCTTGAATCACTGGCATTGGCATTCTATCGGGGATGGTGTTGGTATTTAACTTTCTATAATCTATCACAAGTCTCCAATTTCCATCTTTCTTTGGAGCAAGTAGTAATGGAGAATTATATGGAGATTTGGAAGGAATGACTACCCCATCTTTCTTCATTTCTTCTATCAAGTTATCAACTATGGGTCTTTGGCTTATTGGTAATCTGTAATGAGTGGAATAAAAATGGTTTTAAGTTCCATCATCTAATACAATTCTTATGTCTTAGGACATTTGTTCTACCTAATTTATCTCCTTCTATTGCTACATACATCTCTGTATTTTTCTAATACTTGAATTAATCTTTTGTTTTCTGGAAAATCTGTTTAATTCACTTCTTTACTTAATTCAGATGTTTGACCAGTTACAGAGAAAAATGCTTTCTTCTTTCAATGTTAGTAAACACAGTTAATAGGTATTCCTTTACAAAAGACAATGCCTGCATATAGTGTTATTTTGTTATCTGAGTAGTTTTGGACATATACTTCACAAGTATCATCCTTCATGTGGACTAAAGAATTATCCATTCTGACAAATTCTGGTAACTCTTCATTTAGTAAAGAACGCCTTTTAACTCCCATCTCCTCTTTCCCTTAGATGGTATTTTTGTTAAACACTTTGATGCAAAATTATCTGTCTGTTAGTATAAATTGTACTTTATTATATCAGCAGTGCTTACACAAATATACTTCCCCATCTTTTGTTCTGCAAAGTAACAATGTTCTGCATCTATACTAGTGTCCTCAGTTACTGCTATTATATCATTTATATCGACTTTATTTATTTTGTTTAACAACAGTACCTCATTTACTAATTTCTCTTCATTATCACAACTGATTACTACATTGCTATAATGTTCTGTATCTCTGCATAATTATCATCATAAATGTCTGTTCCTCGTCATATTTAGAACATTGGGGATCACCTTATTTATTTCTGGTCACTTTTGTTGAAGGTATAATTTCTGGATGTGCACATCTTAAATTTCTAGTCTTCGTAATTGTGGAAATTCCTCTCCTTCCATTACCATTCAATTTAGTTTGATTGTTCTCTTGATGATAAGTTATTTTCTGTATGTCTTTCGCTTGTTGAAGTCGCCCACAAACTTTCTCTGATCAGATTTGGGTAAACTTTTCTTCTTCGAAGTAAAACATACTTTGTATTATTCCTGTAAGGTTAATTTTCCTCTCGGCAAATTGTATATTCCACATTTCTTCATTAATTTATATGAGAACAACACCTGTGCGAAACAATCGGTCTTCTACTATTAAACTTTCAACAGCTTTATGTGACGAAAGGTCTACTTAAGTTCACATACTTCCTAAACTTTTTAATCTGTTTATCCGCTACTCCTTTTATTATTTTGCTTTGACCCTGAATTAGCGTTTCTTTAACGCCTAAGTAATTTGTTAAAGGGGGCCGCCAGATTCTGGGGTCTTGCGCTTGTAGGTGGAGATGCCCCAGCGAGAGCGCAGACTCTGGTTGGCCCTTGTAGCCTCAGTCATGACGTTCGTAACCTCTTCTTCTGGGAAGAGGTTAGGTCCCCAGATCGAGCTCTTTACGAGCTTGTTAGGCTCGTGACGGATAGTAGCATTTGCGAAGATAAACTTCCTGCATTCCAGTCTGGCCATGATGAATTCAAACAGGTCAGACTGAAAGCCAGCTAACAGGGACTTAGCTAAGACCTGGAAAAAAGGCTCGTCCGCGCAGGAGACGGCAGTGGCTTCCAAGAGTGCAGAGAGACGGAGTTCAGGACCGGCCAGCTTAGTCCGGCATCAAACTCCGCTTTAGCAAAGACTCCGGCAGCTTGGGAGTTCTCACTAAACTGTGAGGAAGACAGAGGGGGTCCAACTTCTCCCGACCGTGAAGCGCAGGACTTGAGGTCCATCCAGGGAACTCACTTCCCGGGAACACCAGGAAGGGGGCCCGTTTTCTCAGCTGCGTAACGATTACCATCAGCACGCCGTCGGGAATAGGCTGGTACTTGCTCAAACAGGAAGTTGGGGTAAGTTGTTCCAGGAAACATAGCAAAGCTGCCTGAAAGGAGTCAACTTTGTGTTGTTCGCCTGCCAATTCGCCAGAGGCAGCAGGAGAGATTTACTGGAGCTAGGTCCTAGGATTATGACAGTCTCCTGGGAATTTAGAACGCATCCATGCTTCTCTCTGTCAACCTTACGGCCTGGATACGGGGCAAAAGATCGGGCGGGAAGAACCTAACTCTCCAACCGTCTCGTGCCAAGACCCCCACAGTTAGTTTGTTATCGTGGTTGATGGGGCCCAGAGGCGCAACGCCAAGGGTTGCTAAGATCAAAGGGAGGTCCAGCCTGGCCGGGAATGACATACTGGGGTTCGGCTAATGGGTGGATTAGCCATTCTCGCCAGCATGTTGTCATAAGTGGCAAACTTCTCGGATATCTTATTATCATAAGTGGCAAACCTTTCTGATATCTGATTGGAACTTAGTTATTGATATCCTCGGAGAACTTTGAAACATCTGGTTCGCTGTCTCAAGGCTAAAGGCAGAAGGCGGAGGGCTGGTTTTGCTGCCCTTTACTCCGCGCGCTTTGCCGGAGGAACTTCAGATTTGCTCCCCGGAGGCTACAGGTGCTGAGGGACCTTAGCTTTCACGGGGTAGCATATGTGCTTTCTTGGAGGACGAGGACGAGAAGCCTCTTCGCCTCCATGAAGTCTTTCAACTTCAACTTGGGGATAGCTGATGGAGCCCATCACCTAAGGAGGAAGACTCTCCAAACCTGAAAATGAAGAAATCGGGAAGAAGTTTGGGGAATCAAAAAGGCGCCCGCCCAACAACCTCACCTTACTCACGCATTTACCTCTGGTCCTGTTCAGTAGCCATGGGTTCAAGGTCTAAGTTCAAGGCGGCGACGTCCTCTGAAACTTCTGTGTAGAGGATATCCACTTGGGGTGGCTGGGTCGCATCCCGGATCTGCTGGATGATGGGGGTGGCAAGATCTTCTACGCGTGTCGCCACTGCAAGGCGGGGTAGAGCAGGTCCTCAACTTCACGCGCCGAGGACGAGGGGCTTCGACGGAACATTCCACCAAAACCCAGCCACCCAGGCCCGGGAGAGATTCCAAGGCCGACTTCTTAGAGGACTCGGCCCGCTGAAAGAAAGCCAAAGAACAGCTAAGGGCGAAACAGTCCGGAAACCATAAACAAAATTCAAAATGAGGAGCATAAAACGGAGGAAGGTTGTCACTTATGACTCATCCTGGATGGTTGCGCACAAGGCGAAGCAAACCTCACAACCATCGGGGTGCCAGACTACCAGATCGTCGAGCCGGACCGCACAACCAGCGTGGTCCGGCACACCACGCGGATCGTAGTTGTTGCAGACGTACACTCCCCGGCTCACAGCTAACAGTCTGTAAGTGAAAACGAACATGAACCATCTACTCTAAGCACCTAAAGCCGTAAGCAAGCAAGAATTTTCAATTGCAGCCGGAATACTCCGGTGGAGAAGAAATACTTACTGGCAAATTCAAAGTAATAAGTTTAAAAATACAGAGGAAGGCAAGATTTTCAGACTCGAATACTCCGGGAATAGAAAGAATGAGACACAGGACTTCGCTGCAGGGGTTGCTCAAAATTAACGGCGGAAATCCCGGGCGTGAAACCAGACTCACGATAAAATTAAGGAGAGTACTGAGCAACAGAGATAACACACCAAACACCACACCATAAACAACACGTCCCGTCCACCATCCATAACCCGATGGACCTACCCATTACCAAAACAAAACAACCCACCTATATGTCTTTACCCGTCCATGTAACTATTTACATCTCCACTATTCTATGTCCATTCACTGCCAACAACCAATTAAACATCCACCATTTTCGATAACTATGGATTCAACCCCGCCCAGAAACAACCCAGAGAAAACTCAACTATTTTCACCTATCACAGATGCTATTCTATACAGAGAGAGGAAAGTAAGACAGAGAGAGAATAGGAGACGGGGAAGAGAGCACCTGGGCTGTGTATTTGGCATTATCCAAGAATGGGAACTGAGTCTTTGGGAACTGTGATTAGGAGGGTGGCTGTGTTACTAGCCATAGAAGGGAAGCACTGCTCAGATATGCTCAACTCCTGCCTAGCACAGCTCATTTAGGACCCAACCTAGTATAGGCTAGGAAAAAGGCAGGAGTGCTTGAGGGGAGGAGGAACAAAACAAGGAGAGAAATTTTGTGTCAGAGAACCAATCGAATCCAGAAGAGGGGGCAAGAAGGCTAATAGCCCAGAGGAGACACATCCAAAGAACTCTATTCCCTGTGCTGAAGGAAGAGAACTAAGGGGCTCACTCTGCCTACCAAAAACGACCGAGGAAACAGCAACCAAAACTTCAACCTGATGACCTCCACTAAAACACCATCACACAAAAACATTGAAATAAGAATGCTCATAGGGTAGTAGCCCACCTCGCAACGTTAGATCTATGCCACGCTACTACTCGAGGAGGTAAACGATGTAAAATAAAAGGAATCGTAGAGAACTATCCCAGAATAAAACAAGAATCACCTAATACAGACTAAATAAAAGTGGAACCCAACCTTGACGGGCATCACTCTCAAGGGCTTCAGGCCAAAATTATGTAAATTTCGGTGGCAAAAGCACCGCAGGAAACCCGCCAGGAGGAGAACCATGGGGCAAAATATATATATCATCTATAACGACAAGGAGACAACCCCAACAGAAAAGAACTTATGGCCGCCGCGTCGACATGGTTGGCACGCCGCAAGGCCATAATAAAGATTCTCAATATTATATATATAATGAGACCAAAACAGCCAAATTATAGAACGAAAAACCCTACAATAAGATGGTACTTTGACTGGAGATAGTAAAGCTGCTCGATGACATGTTTTACTTGAACAATCAAACTAATTCTATCAGAATATGTGTGAGGTATCAAAAATTAAACTAGAAATATTCTAGAGTAGAAGGGCATCACTCCATCAAAAACTCTAACTGTTTCCCTGGTCTTAATTCACTTTAGCAAAACTAAAAGAACAAAACATCTTTATCACTTTGCCTTATGCACACAAAATCAATCCTATTCACTGGTGATCAATAAATGAAACACTTTTTCTAAAAATGTTAAATACAAAAATTTATTTTTAAATTCAAAGTTTATAATTAGAATTCACAATCTGAAAAATTTATTATTACTTGAAAATAACACAATACTTAATTAATCCTTGAATTAAATTATGAAACAAAACTAATTCACAAAAACTTTATCAGGAATTTAGATTAATCAAGCAAAATTTAAACTATCAAAAATTACTCAAGATTTGAAAAGAAAATCTTAATGAATGAAGTATTAAATCAAGTATGTAATGTTAAATTACCAAGAAACACTTAAAATACTATGTAAATAAATGCTACATTACAAACATAAAAATGTGAAAAAATGAAGAGATTGTAAATAGAAAAACACACAAAAATACACATAAGATTTATGTTATGAATTTGACTAACTCACAACAAGTTACACTCAATATTCTAGAGGCAAACAACATCATATAATGGATGATAAGAAAATTCACTTCAAATTCACTTAGAACTAATTTAATAATTATAAGTTCCCATATAAAATAATCACATATATAAATAAGGCTTCACTAGTGTCACAAAGAACACAATAAGAAGGTACTTACAGTTTCAATAATAACTTAAGATGTTAACACAAAGCAAGTCCAAAAGATCTCAATTTAAGGCCAGCAAGCAATATCCCAAGTAAACTTAAAAGCTAAACCTTAAGGGAGTCTAAAGAAAAATTTCAAGAAAAGAAACTAACAAAAATAATGCAATGTTCACT
>NC_089754.1:3345680-3373180 GCF_040412425.1 Macrobrachium rosenbergii | reverse complement strand
AGAAATCCTTACCTAGACTAGGAGTGGCAGGTGGTGCTGAAGACTTCTTCACGAAGAAAGAGTCTAGCCTAGACTGCACTTTCTTCTTCAGCTGCTTCTCCTTCAGCGCCTCCCTGTAGCACGTAGTAAGATCCAGCATTCCTCTGCGAATCCTCTCAAACCTGGCAATGTTAGGGTCCTCACCCTCAAATGCTGCCAAACATTTCTCCAGGTGAGCAAAACCCTCTGTCAAGCCCTTGATTGTTAATTCCTTGACCTTTGGTTGTGGTGCCTCTTCCTCCTCCTCGATCATCTGCTTCTCCAGCTCAATGAGGTCCTCCGATGACAATTCCTCTCCGTGGGATGCCAGCAGCTCGGTGACATCCTCAGCTTCCAAGTCCAGTTTCAGCCTCTTGCTTAGCCCAACAATTTTCCTTGTCACAGCCTCAACATCTTCTGCCTGCTCAAACCCCTTAAAACTATTCACAAACTGCGGACACAGTTTCTTCCACGCACCATTCAGAGTCGACACCTTTACTTCGTCCCAAGCACGTGCGATGTTCGTCACAGCATCTGCAATGTTGTAGCCCTTCCAAAAATCTTTCAGAGTCAACTCCTTGTTACCTTCAACGGCCCGTAAAGCAGCAGCGTATTGTCCTCCTCAGGTAGTATGCCTTGAAGTTAGCAATGACTCCCTGGTCCATCGGCTGTATGAGGATGTAGTATTTGGTGGTAGATACACCACCTTCACATTAGGTTCATATTACTAAGATTAGCCGGGTGACCAGGGGCATTGTCTAAGACAAGCAGGACCTTAAAAGGCAGACCCTTCGAGGCACAATACCTTTCCACTGCGGGCACAAAGTGGTCATTGAACCAGTCCTCGAAGACCATCAAGGTAACCTAAGCTTTCTTGTTGGACTTCCAAATGACGGGGAGTTGACTCTTGAAAATGCCCTTAAAAGCCCTGGGATTTTCTGCCAAGTACACTAACAAGGGCTTAAGCTTCAAATCGCCACTAGCATTTCCCAAAGAGTAAAGTCAGCCTCTCCTTACCAGCTTTATGGCCTGGTGCTGACCTCTCCTCCTTGGAAATGTATGTACGATTTGGCATTCTTTCCAAAATAACCCTGTCTCATCTACATTAAATACCTGGTCAGCAGTGTAACCACCTTCCCTAATTATCTCAGCCAAACCACTAGGGAAACTTTCTGCTGCTACGTCATCAGCGCTAGCAGCTTCACCTTGCAACTTCACATTGTGCAAATTTGCACGAGCCTTGAAGCAGTTAAACCAACCCCTACTGGCGGAAAATTCTTCACTAGCACTGCCTTCCCCCATTTTTCTTCACCACTGCCGCATGCAGCTCCCTAGCCTTCTCTTGAATCACACTCAGGCTCACTGGAACACGCCGTTGGTTCTGGTCTTCCAGCCAGATCAACAATAACTTCTCCATCTCCACTACGTTCTGGCTCGTTGCTTCACGTTAATCACCGTTGCCTTCATTGGTGCAGCGTCTTGCACATGTTTCAGAATACGCTGCTTGTCCTTCACTATGGTAACAACCGTCGTTCTGCTAAGGCCCAAGGCACGGCCTATCTCGGTGTTACTTTCACCCTTCTCCGAACGCTTTAATTACGTCGCACTTTGACTTCCATGGTGATGCTCTTCCTCGGCTTCTTGGATGCACTAGCATCAGATGATAAATTCTGCCGTTTTGGAGCCATAGTGAAGGCACAATTCACGAAAAACTGCAGCTAAAGAAAAGCAACAATGAGGCAATGTACCTAACTCTGCGGAGGCAAACACGTGAGTGAGGAAAGGGTTGTTTGGTATTGTTACGCGCGCCTGCGTGATCGACCCAGGAAGGTCGTTGTCCGGTCAACTACTGTACAGTACCAATGCAGTTACATACAGAGCGCAGCTACGCTCACGAAACTAGTTCCGCTTACAAAGCGGCGTAAAAAGCGCCGAAAAAAAGTCATAACCTTGCAATGTATTTTAATAATTGTAACCAGAAACTGATTTTTGATGATTACTGTTAAACCAGAAACGGATTTTTTTATAAATATACGTAATTGAAAAGCGTCGTAAACAGGCTGCGTCGCAAACGGGCTGCGTCGTAAACTCAAACAAACGTCGTAAGCCGGCCTGGATTTTTAATGAATATATCTGAAAACCACCAGAACTCGAACGTCAGAAGTCGGAACCTGTATATATATATATAATATATATATATATATATATATATATATATATATATATATATATATATATATATATATATATATATATATATATATATATATATATATATATATATAGTCTCGTAATTGGGCGACTACTTGGAAATCTTAGCTTGATGATGAATAATATTGCCGAGACCAGGAAGAGCATTCTTTATTATACGAGCTTTCGAGGTATAAAACGTCACCATCAGGCTGAAAAACCGACAGGGATGAGAATCAATGAAATTACAATAAAATGAATTGTTATAATAAATCTTCAGCAAAAATACTAACCAAATATATAAAACGAACAGTAATTACAAACTAAAAGGGCGAGACGCAAAAACGAAAAATTTAAAACGAACACAAACATAAAAATATAAAAATAAGGTGAAATGTAAACAAACTAACAATCACAAAGTAAAATATTTAACGGCCCAATTGTGTACCTATTATGAAATTACACGATAGCTAGTTGAATACCAGACGAGTTGTTGTTCAATTCTGGTTTCATCTTTTTTAATAAACAGCGACTCTGAAATCAAAAGGTCCAGTAGTCTGTTTGAAGAAAAAGACAGTACCTGAAAAATCCAGGTCAGTGATGGGATGGTCCTGTGCTAAACTGTGTTCCCTAATGGCAGAAAAGGGTGGTTTGGAAAGAGGAAACCTTGTTCTAATAGAAAGACCTCTGTGTTCCAAAATTCTGTGTGTGAGCAAGACGGGAACTGGATCCCACACATCGCAGACCACACTGCGAACAAGTGAACAAGTAGACGACACAGGAATTAAATAAGTAAGGTCCATAGGCAGAGTAGGCTTCTCCCTCAAAAGTGATCTAATAGTAAAAGGATTACAGAAAACAAACCGGAAACTAATTTGAGGGAAGCAATGCTTAAGTATTTCTTGTAACTTTTCGGACCATATAGGTACTATGACCAAGGTAAGGCAATTTAATGTGCTTTACATCCTTACTAGCATTACTGTACACCGGTCTGGGACAAAGCTTCTCATTTAAAAAAATTTTTTCAGAACTTTGTAAAATACAAAAATTGGATACGAGTTTTCAGAAAAATAATATATATATATATATATATATATGTTGTCGGACCCTGTTTCTTTCCTTCAAAGGGCCCAACACTAAGGTAAGCGCGTCCGGCGTAGGGCGTGTGGTAATTATTGTAAGTAGGAACAAGTGGCTCTTTAAAACAGTTATTAAATTGTAAATTACCGAGGTTAAAGGGAAAATGATTAATTGTTCCCGTTTCTTCTTTATTTGTGATTTTTGTCTTACAGTTCCACCTATAGTTCTTAACTGTTTCTTAATGGTTCGAGACTTTAAGATAATGGTTTCGAGACTTTGAAATAATGGTTTCAAGAGACTTAACGAATTAGATTACGGGGACTATTGTTTGAGAGAGTCCTTCTTCACTAAAACACTTCTTCTCTTTCTGTTTTTTCTGCTTCCCACACTTCGGAATAGTTCTCTCTCTCTATCTTCCCACTCTGCGGCTTTTCTCTCTGTCTCTCTCTTTTCTCTCCGCGACTTTTCCTCTCTTTTCTCTCCCACCTTTTTTCTGTCCTTTCCTGTATGCCTGTCCTTATATCTCCCATTTTCCCTTGTGTCAACCATGACGTCATATTCTGGGCAGGTACTGCTTTTCTGAGGCACCTCCTCCACTTGCTTCATTCCAACTTTTGGAGGTGTGTTTTAAGGAATTCCTGTTGATTATTGGGTATTTGCTCCTTGTTGGATGTGCCTAGGTCTCTGGCACTGATGGCATTTGATTGGCCAAAACATCTAGGCTTGACCTGTGGGCGTGGCTTATTTCCTTGGGCTATCCTCGAAGTCAAGGGGGGTTGAGGTTTTTCCCACACTCTTACTAACCATAAGGTTCCTTCGCAGGACCCTCGTGGATTTCGAAGGCACGGCCAGATGCAATTTCTCTTAGCGCCTCGTTAGTGCTGGTGTGTTCTTGAAGATATGGTTGGAGACTTGTTTTGACAGACTGGGGATTTATTGCGTTACGGTCCTCCGTACTGACCCAAAAATACATTTTTCTCTATTCACTCGATACAGTCTCGGCCATGCTACCTAACTGGCTCCTGACAGTTTTCTAAATAAACAAAACAGTATGGACTATGAGGGCTCCTAACAATATGCACGTTTTGTATGACAAATTCCTTCTATGTATCTGGCTTTAAGTATTAAAACAATCTTAAATGATATAAAAGAGCAAAGAAACATTAGCAATTAACTATCCAAGTTACATTTGGATTTACTCAGCCCTCATACCTAGCTGCCTAACAGGTGGATTTTAAATTCTTAAAAGTAATCAATCTGTACAATCATAAGGCGGCAATCTTCATTTCTTGGCCGTTCTTCATGGATTTCTTGTTGGGCTCGCTGCTACAAATGAATGATAATGTCCTTACTTGTATCTTGGGTGTATTCAAACATTGTGTAACTAACATGTGTAACTTACTTGTGTACTTGTTGCTTGACTTTATCAATGCAAGTATAGACTTCTCTTTGCATAGGAAACTTCTACATTTTAATGACTAACTCAAAAGTATGACTGGCAGCTTGGGTCGGAAAAACAAAGTAGTACTTATGAATATTTTGTGACTGGCAAAACAAATCTGTAAGCTTTCGCTATTAAAGTATCTCTAAGAAACGAAGATCGTAAACGTGTTAGTTCTACGGGAAAATAAGTAATTACTATTTCTACTTCTAGTGTTAGTATAATTCATGCACTCCTTTCAATGTTGACATGTTATGGGTTATGCCAAGACTTCTCCTGGGTGAGGTACCCTTGAAGTACTCACAAATCTTACAAACTGTATTTCTCCTTTCTTTACCTTTTACTTCTATAATTAGTACACTGACACAAATATTCGTGATTTGAAAACAAGATTCTCGTTGAAATCATTTAAAACCTGTCTTAAACTTCTACCTCATTCTTCTATTAGTGATAGTGGGTTGCAAATCCCTAAAGATGACTGTTAACCCTTCTGACTTTAATACGTTACATTTCAGAAATTTTACTTTACTTTCTTGCTTCCTAAGTAATTCCCCTCAGTTAAAGAAAAGTAAATTCGAAGTTACGGCGCCTTAACCCCAAATTCTTTTGTTACAAGACCGACTAATTAAAGTAAGCATTGCAACAATATAAAAAAAAAAATAGTTTCATTACTAAGTCAACCAATAAAGGCAAACTCAGCAACAAAGAAATCAAATACCGGGAATAATAGGATGAATTGACGGGTTTGTTCTTATCATTATTACTGAAATGTGACTCTTCTATTTCTTAGGTTATATCTAGTTGTTTCTTCTGAAGTAGCTTCTTCTAATTCTTCAGTCAGTTCTGCCTCTTTAACTTCTTTTGTTCTCTTGACTTTATCTTTATTTATCCAAAATCCTTCTTCTTCTAATGATTCAGCATATGTGGAAGGTATTACTTCATTCACCTTTTTCACTTTCACCTTAGTCTCTTGCACATCTATGACCTTGTATGGCCCTGTGAATTTAGTGGCTAACTTGTAATTAATTCCACTTCTTACTTCCTTCTTGAGGTAAACTTCATCGCCTATCTTGTAATCTACTGGCCTTAATCCTTCTTGATACCTGTCTATCATATTCTTCTGAGCTTCCTCTAAATTCTTGTGTAATTGCTTATGAATTACCTTGAAATTCCCAATTCTTATTTTCATAATGTCTTCAGAGTAATTAGGCTGTAGTGGCTGATTTAGCCACGCATATGGTAATCTTGGTTCATATCCCATTAAAGCTTTTATGGGTGTTGCTTGAGTACTTGTATGATACTTAGCGTTTAGTGATAATTGGACTAAAGGTAAATTGACGTCCCAATCAGGATCCTGTCCTACTGTATGCCTTAATGCATCTAGAACCTTTCTGTTATTTCTTTCTGCTAAGCCATTACTAGCTGGATGATACGGTTGTATCGTTACCTTTTCTACCTTGAATGCATCACAAATTTCTTGAACTAATGAGTTATTGAACTCGGTGCCATTATCAGATATAATGAGCTGTGGGGCAGAATACCTACAAAATATCTTATCGAAAAGAGCGATTGCACACTCTTTAGCTCCTTTACTAGTTAATGGTATTAACTCTGTATATCTAGTGAGTGCGTCAATACACACTAATATATTTCTATTCCCCTTACTCGTGGTGTGAAGATTAGTGATTAGATCTATGGCTACTCTTTCAAATGGAGTCTGCGGAATGGGATATTTCCCTAGAGGTACTTCCTTATCTGTTCTTCCCTTGTAACTGTTGCAAGTATTGCAGCTCTTCACGTAATTACTAACATCCTTGTAAATTCCCTTCCAATGAAGAGATCTTTTAACTAGTCTAACTGTCTCATCCCTTCCTGGGTGAGCTCTCATGTCATCGTCATGCATTAACTCAATGACTTTATTTCTTAGGCTCCTTGGTACTATTCTTTTATATAGTACTCCTAGTAATTGATCAAACGGGTCACACTCGTGACACATCCAAACTAGTACGTCGTCTATGACGTTTACCGCGTCTATGGGGCATCCAATTCTGTTACTTAGTTCTGCTCGTTCCTTTTGACTAAATTCTCTTTTATTTTCTACAAAATCGAAGATCTCCTTTAAATCTTCATCACTTTTTTGTTCACTTATGAAATTTTGTCTGGAAAGTTCTTCTGTGTAATGCATGGTAAATACATTGCTTATGAATTCGGCCTGTTCTGCTTCGTGACCTATCAAGTTCATACTACCACTTTGGGTACTATGCCTTGATAAGGCGTCTGCCACTTTATTGGCCTTCCCTGGAACATATTTCAACTCTATGTCATAGTCTTGGGCTGTCATAAACCAACGAGCTCTACGTCCGGAAAAATTCAGATTCTTAAGCATTTCTACTGCGGCGGAATGATCAGTGAATACGGTTATCTTGTACCCGAATATGATATACCTGAAGTGTTTTAAAGCATCTATTATGGCTAAAGACTCTAGGTCTGTTACTGAGTAGTTTACTTCTGTGGGCTTTAGCTTTCTACTGTAATATGCTATAGCATTATATTTGCTATCATGTCTTTGCATTAAGCATGCTCCTATACCAGTGCGACATGCATCTGTAGCTAAAAAGAATTCTTTACTGAAATCTGGGAAACTAAGTATGGGAGAATGAGTTAACCTTTCCTTTAGTTCATCAAATGCTTCTTGTTGCCTTGTTTTCCATACGAATGACACGTGTTCCTTTAATAACTCCGTCAGCGGAGCGGATATCGTTGCAAAATTCTTTATGTACTTGCGGTAAAAACCTGCTAATCCCAAAAATGACTTCACGTCCTTCTTACATTGAGGTGTAGGATACTCCTTGATTGACTTAATCTTTAAGTCGTTTACTTCCACACCCTTTTCACTTAGTGTGTGTCCCAAGTAGTCTATTTTCCTTCTGAGGAAATTGCACTTCTTTAACTTCAATTTAAGATTCGCCTTCCTCAGTCTCTTTAGTACTTCTCTTACCAGTTTTATGTGTTCTTCAATTGTATCTGTTGCTATTATCAAATCGTCTATATAGCAATGTACATCCTTGCCTAATAAATCACCTAAAATCTTATCCATTAATCTCACAAAGGTTACTGGGCTTGACTTCAGACCAAAAGGCATTCTCACATATTGATATCTACCGTTGCTTGTACTAAAGGCAGTTAATGGTTTACTTTCCTCGTCCAAAGGAATTTGTAAAAATCCTTGCAACAAATCTATTGTGGTAAAGTATTTCTTGGATCCGATCGTTGTGATAAGATCTCTCATAGACGGCATTGGATAAGGATCATTTTCGGTTATCTTGTTTAACCTTCTAAAATCTACCACTACTCTGTAGGTTTTATCCTTTTTGGAACTAGCAAAGTGGGAAAGACCATGGAGATTTTGATGGTTCTATTATTCCTTGCCTATCCATTTTTGTACTTCTCTTTCAATGATCTCCTTCTGGGAATGGGCTACTCTATAGGCTGGTATGTAGATTGGCTTTGTGGTTTTTGGAATGTCTATTCTATGCGTTATTTCACCTGTGTTACCTAGTGTATCGCCCTCCATAGCGACTATGTCTTGGTATTCACTTAGCAAATCTATGAGTTTCTCTCTAGCACAAGCTTCTTTAATATCTTTCAAGTGAGACCCTACCTTAGCTCTTCTCAGTTTTATGTCCTGGGCTAAATTTTCAGTTTCTTTATTGATTGGTGCTACCGTTTCCTTCTCTACAACTTGAATGGGAATGGTGTATACCTCTGCTAAACCTAATTCTGTTCCCTGTGTTAGCCTAACCTTTCCTCCTCTGTTATTCATAACCTGCAAAGCTATTTTACCCTGCCTGACTTCATGTAGACTAGAAGAGTAATGTACCCCCTTTACTTGCGCTTCTTCAGTAAGCGTGAGAATTTCCTTCCCTTCAAAAAATTGGATTTACTGTACATTCTATCCATGCGCTCTCTCCAGGTTTAAGTCTTAACTCCTGTCTAATTTCAAGTAAGTTTCTTGGTTGGTTTCTAAGTGAGTATTTATCTGTTGAGAGCTTGTGCTGTATACTGAATATCTTCCCTCTGTCGTGTCCTTCTTTAGAATACTTCTCAATGAAGAGTGCTCTTGAGTCGGGATTCTTCCTGTTAATTTACATAGAGGTACTCTAGAAATTGTATGACCCCTTCTAATCACTAATTGCTCTCTAGGTGCATTAATGCTGATACCTTCTCTAGCCATAGTTGGATAACCAATTAGCAAATGTGCAAACCCTAACTGTATATCTCTTACTACTAGAACCTTCTCCTTTAGTGAAATTCTTCCTAGCTTAAAAGGAAAATCTATTTGTCCTACTATTCTGATATTATTACCCTGAACGTCTGTGATTCTGCAGTCTACTGCTGGGTTCAAACTTAAGTGAGAAAAATACATCTGATACACCTTTTCTGACATTATATTCTTAGGACTCCCTGTATCAAAGAATGTGGCAATAGGTTTCTCTAAACCAACATGTGCGGGAAATACTGGTCTATAATTATATTCATTCCCTATATCAACTTTGCTAACCTGTCTAGTTTGGCTTAGGTTTTGCAATCCGGTCCTTCCCTCTATTATGAAGGAAGACCCATTATACCACTGGAGTGAAAATTTACCATTGTGTCATCTGATATACTCGCAGTTTGGTTAGTATCTTGATACCTGTTTGGGTTTGAACTCCTATTCCTTCTAGCTTGTGGAGACTGACTACGGTCTCTACCTCTGCCTCTTGACTGAGATCTATATCTAGGTGTTGAAGCAGGTCTATTTCTGCAGTCTCGAGCGTTATGCCCGGCTCTCTTATGGAAAGGGCAGTAAGCTATCCCTCGACAGTCACTGGCATAATGTCCCTTCTTCTGACAGTTATAACACGTGACTGTTGAAAATCCCCCTTGAGTTGTATTACCTAACGTCCTAATTCTGGTTCTATCTGGATTCCTAGAACTATTTTGTCCTCTTTCTTCTTGTCCTATGGTGACTAAAGGTCTGTATACGGGGTTCCCTTCGTGATTTCTACCTAAGATTCTTGCTACTTCCTCTTCGATCTCAGCTATGTCATCTGAAGTCTCCCATTTTCGGGTCATCCTTCCAATAGCTTCGGCTGGCAAACTTCCAGTCATGAATGCTAACCTAATAATGGTTTTGACGTCAGCTACTGACATTTTATCTGTCTCTGCCCATTTAGTGGATGTAACTGACCCCATTCATTCATATTGTTGTATAGCTGGGAGCTCATCCCTTGGTAGCTTCTTTTATCTGCCTTATAACAGTGAGCTATCCTTGCAAGGCTGATAACAGGATCTGTTTCGCCTACTGTGGAATATACCTTCCTAAAGAACTGTTTCATTTCTTCCCAATTCTTAAGTCTCTGATATGTCTCGGAATGGACATATCGTTCTAAATCTCCCCTGCTTCCAGATCCAGATAACTCTTATATACTTCACTGAGTTTTTCGCTATCTGTGCCTATTATGTTATTAAGATGTATGCCTACCTGCTCTATCCAGTTTTCTAAGTTACAGGCACCCTGACCTTCTTTCCTTCCACAAAATTTGGCTATATGGTTAATTGCATGTCTTTTATGTGTACCTACAGCTGCAGAGACTGGGCTAGTTGAATGTGTTCCCCTATCCATAGTTAAATTATTGGTTTGACTTCTTGTGTAAACAGGAGTTCTTACACTATTAGTTTGTGCCGATCTCCTCCTGGGCATTTATTCACTAATGACCAACACTTTCTTAACCAATGAGTATAATGGCAGTAATAATAAAGCGAATAAAGTCAACCAGTTCTTAAAATCACAAAAAAAATTCACAAAAGGTGATAAACACTTCTATCTTACTTAAAGTAAAACTAATCAATCACTAAAATTTCCCCGAAATTCTAAATTACCGATTGGCGGTGTTAAACAAAGAAAAAAAAAGTCCCTTAACTTCCAATTATCCTTGACAGTGCTGGTAAAACAAATAAAGAAATTATCGCTCGCTTCAAAAAAAAAAAGAAAAAATAATCTTCGAAAAACTTATGATTCTGAACACCTTTAAGCGAACAAAAAAAACAAGTTGAGATTTCTCGATCGAAAAATATATAAATTTCAGCTAATGAATGTTACATGAGAAATTAAATGCTTAAAATAACCGTTGAATGACACAAATAAAATACAGAAATTATGGGTTAGTCATGCCAAACGTTAAATAAAGTTTAGTAATACCAAATGTTGTATAAAATTTAGTAAAAAGATCGATAGGTGCTTAGTTTAAAGAAAGAGAAAAAGAAAAAACTCTTGTTGCCAAGTCTATTTAATTTACGTATGAGTTTTGTGTTTTCAAATGAATATCAATACAAGTGTTCTTAGTCGACTTAATTTTGTGTGTTTCTAACTCAAAGAAAAAAAAAATTTTCTACGTGTGTGTGTGTGACCGTAAGGACATTCTTACTGTGAGTCGTTTTTTTTTTTCGTCTTTCTGCTCGTATTCTCTCGGCAGCTTGATTTCGTTATTCGTAGGCTTTCATCCAAGGGTTAGGTTGTTCGTTCGTCTTCTTCTTCAGCGTCCTTCCGTCACTGCGCCTTAGCTGGGGATCTTGCTCTCACTCGGTCACGGGAATCATCGGCGTCGACAGGAAAAGGGCCTCTCTCTCTCTCTCTGGGGCGTAGTCTTCTGCTTTGTCGTGGCGTTGTGTGTGTTTGCGTGGGGCGTATTTTATTTCTTCTTTGCAGAGTGGCGTATGTTATGTTTTGTCTTTGGTGTTTTCCTTGATCACTTGTTTATTCTATTTTCAATTGTTTATCTCACTTCACTGTTTCGCCAACTGTTCGTGATCACTACATGTACACCCGCGGATATCTCACTTAGCTGTTGTAATCTCACCGATCGCCATCGGCTGCAGCTTTTTTTTTTTTTATCTCACTTAGCTCTTGTTATCCCACTTAACTCTCGTTATCCCACTGCTCTCGTTATCCCACTGCTCGCTACCAGCTGTTGTCGGACCCTGTTTCTTTCCTTCAAAGGGCCCAACACTAAGGTAAGCGCGTCTGGCGTAGGGCGTGTGGTAATTATTGTAAGTAGGAACAAGTGGCTCTTTAAAACAGTTATTAAATTGTAAATTACCGAGGTTAAAGGGAAAATGATTAATTGTTCCCGTTTCTTCTTTATTTGTGATTTTTGTCTTACAGTTCCACCTATAGTTCTTAACTGTTTCTTAATGGTTCGAAACTTTAAGATAATGGTTTCGAGACTCTGAAATAATGGTTTCGAGAGACTTAACGAATTAGATTACGGGGACTATTGTTTGAGAGAGTCCTTCTTCACTAAAACACTTCTTCTCTTTCTGTTTTTTCTGCTTCCCACACTTCGGAATAGTTCTCTCTCTCTATCTTCCCACTCTGCGGCTTTTCTCTCTGTCTCTCTCTTTTCTCTCCGCGACTTTTCCTCTCTTTTCTCTCCCACCTTTTTTCTGTCCTTTCCTGTATGCCTGTCCTTATATCTCCCATTTTCCCTTGTGTCAACCATGACGTCATATTCTGGGCAGGTACTGCTTTTCTGAGGCACCTCCTCCACTTGCTTCATTCCAACTTTTGGAGGTGTGTTTTAAGGAATTCCTGTTGATTATTGGGTATTTGCTCCTTATAGGATGTGCCTAGGTCTCTGGCACTGATGGCATTTGATTGGCCAAAACATCTAGGCTTGACCTGTGGGCGTGGCTTATTTCCTTGGGCTATCCTCGAAGTCAAGGGGGGTTGAGATTTTCCCACACTCTTACTAACCATAAGGTTCCTTCGCAGGACCCTCGTGGATTTCGAAGGCACGGCCAGATGCAATTTCTCTTAGCGCCTCGTTAGTGCTGGTGTGTTCTTGAAGATATGGTTGGAGACTTGTTTTGACAGACTGGGGATTTATTGCGTTACGGTCCTCCGTACTGACCCAAATGGAAATAGGATATTTCTACTTCGAAAAAATAAATTTCTTTCACTCACTATATATATATATATATATATATATATATATATATATATATATATATATATATATATATATAAACTGAATCACGAAAATATGGAACGTGATGAATATATAAATAAAGATAAAGTCCACGATGGAAACGGAAACACTGGAGTGCTGCGAAGCCTTTCGACACTAGGTCCTTTACATTAGCAGACTAAAGAAATATAAAAGTATGTTTACAAGGAAAGCTCATATAAATGACAGATGGGGATTATAACGGAAACATATGTACCTGGAATCCAACACAATTGAAGAATTAGTAGAACTACCAAAACAGGATTAAATATTTAAGAGGTTTTTACAAAGGATTAGGATCAACCGTTTCCCGGTGAATTTCTAATTAGCAAGTTTCTAATAGTTCCTAGCGTTTTAAACTCGACATTGATAACCAGTAGTTTGACTTGTTTCGGGATGTTATTAGAACAAATATAAAAACGAAGCACTAAAACATTTTTGTTTTAGAACTTTTCAGTGTCCGTCAATCCGTAAAACGTTTTCCTAGCTTTTCAAAAGGTGTTTTCAATAAAACTGTTTATATATATATATGTGTGTGTGTGTGTGTGTGTGTGTGTGTGTAATAAAGGTTTCCCATAAGCAAACGAAAGAGGCTAGATCTTCTAGCATTATGTATCAGAAACTACTGTTTCTCTTCACAGATAGGTGATGGATTAAGAGGTATAGATAAGTGGTATTTATATAAAACTAAAAGAATGTTTGAGAAGTCGGCTGCTACCTCACTCCTGTTGAATGTGTCTTCACAATCCTTGTAACTGCTGGTTGAAGGGAGATTCCATGACTCGAATCTGAAGCACAGGCTCCTTTTGAGAGGTTCATCATATTTCTATGTCTGACCCGTGGTGATTCTACCATCTGGCATAGGAACTGACAATGGCTGCTATAAAGCATACATGACATATTCCAGTTCATTTGGTGATTCTTATAATTTATGTGCTGAAAATAATTGAGCTCTGTTGACCATATATTACTGAGCATTTTATGACATTTATCATTGTAATTTCATAAGTGCCATATGTAGACTGGCTAATACTGGACTAAATGGCTGCCCATGCTGCACCCGAATTCTTGTTTGTAGAAGGGATCACCAAAGGAAAAGACGTTGTTCGTTGCACAGTTTAACTGTTTTCATAATTTTATCCAAGGGTAGTGGGAAATGATCTTCGCAGGGAGTTCTTTTTCCATAAAAAACTGAAGGACAGCCTATGTTGGTGTCTTCACAAAAGTAAGTTTTGGATTAATTATTTAAAATTTCTCTAGTAATATAACATGATTAATTCAAAAGATAACGTAATGCTCAGAACAATGATTTCATGTGGGGGCTTTTCAGTTATAAAGTTTCCAAGTGGTTAGCAGGCCTCCTCTTCCCAGTTTTAGGCATATTTTCTCCTAGTTACACGAAGCATTCTGACTATTTCTGCCAAAAATTCACAGCCTCATATATACCCCTTCATAGAATAAAACTCATAAGCTAGGGTGTGGATTTACTATACACAAAGGTACCCATGAAACATGTCCTACAGTTTTCTTATGGAAAAATTAGCACCCCGTTCACATCATTTCCCACTAGCTCTGTATAAGTAATAGAATTAGCTGAGCTGTGTGTATCGGACAACGTCTTTTCTTTCGGGGATTCCTTCTACAAACCAAACTCTGGGTGCAGCGTGGGCAGCTTTTGAGTCAAATCTGCATATGTAGTATTTTGAAACAACAATAATGCACGTCATAAAACCCAAGGCCTGACCTGGATGATATTCTAACATTTTGAGGCCGCAGGTGGGACACTTTAGCGACTTTCTTTCAAAATTAAATATTTAGCATTACTGTCCAGTATCATCAAATTCAATAAAATTCCTCTCCTAAGTGTTTTAATGATTCCAGACACGACCAAATACAAGTTGACCGTGTGGAGAAAACCATCTTTTGCACATTTATATATTCACTTTTTTTCGTTGCCATGATATTTCCGTCAAGAGTGGCGTAGCCAGCAATCTGTTCTTACGGATTTGTTGCCTGGAATTCCTGGAAAAAGAATTTGAACTAATCCGCACGCAACTGTCCTCACTGAGGTAGCCTGGCCGTGTGACTGAGGAAGCTGTCAGTAAAGCGAGCATTACATTCTACCGACCTCCTCGAACCATGAATAACTTCTGTAGACGCCCAGTAACAAAAATCAAATTCCCACACCTGAATTTTATTGTTAAGACGTTGACACAGATGGCAGGAAATTCTAACCTTTTGGGTCTACCTACTGAAACAACCTGGCCAGATCCTTAATTAGCGTCTAACAGAAGCCAGTCCACAGGGATACACGGAACTCCTTACCTCGACCGTGAAAAAATCCTATGTCGGATGTACTGGTAAATCATTCACAAAGAGTAATAGCCTACAATACAAACGCTCAGTAAGATATGGTCAACAGAGCTCAACTATTTTCAGCACATAAATTATAAGAATCAGCAAATGGAATGTGTCTCGTATGATTTATAGCAGCCATTATCAGTTCATAAGCCAGATGGTAGAATCAGCACTGGTCAAACACAGAAGTGTGGTGATCCTCTCAAAAGGAGCCTCTCTTCCAGATTCGAGTGATAAAATCTTCCTTCAACCACCGGTTGAACGGATTATGAAGCGGGTGACTGACTAATCGAACATTCTTTTAGCTGTGTAAATACCATTCGGTATCTCTTAATCCGTTACCTATCTGTTGAGGGATACAGTGGTTTCTGATAAATAACACTAGAAAATCTAGCCTCCTTTGTGCTTTTGTGGGCAGCTTTATTAGCTGGAATTCTGGTACAACAGTAGATAATAGTAGAGATATATATATATATATATATATATATATATATATATATATATATATACATATATATATATATATATATATATGGAATATATATATATATATACAATATATATATATATATATATATATATATATATATATATATATATATATATATATATATATATATATATATATATATATATATATATATATATATATATATATATATATATATATATATATACATACATACATACATACATACATACATACATACATACATAATGTTTAATTTCTGTAGAACTCATTCTCATGTGCCCATTTCCATCATATCTCAGGGTAAGTCGAATGAAATGTAATAAATTTCTTCGCTGATGGGTCAGGAAGTTGGGTAAAATTCCCTGGTATATTAGGCGCTAGGTGCCTGCCTGGTAAAAATCTCAGGTACGGAGTGCTTAGGTTCCAACCTCTTCCATAACTTGAGTAGATGAATTGCTAACTCCTGGACTCTCACTCAAAAGACACATGCGGGCAGGCAAGATAAAGGCAATAGTTGAATATCCAGCTCCCACACATTTGAAAACATTGAGACGATTCCTAGGAATGGTAGGTTACTATAGACCTTTTATTAAGGGTTTTTGCTACGATAGCCAGACTATTAACAGAATTAACAAAGAAGGATGTCAAATATGAATGGAATAAAGAGCAAGAGACAGCCTTCCAAACATTAAAGAGTAAAATGACCATGAATCCTGTATTAGTCTACCCAGATTTCTCCAGACTTTTACTTCGCCTGTGATGCCTCAGGTCTAGGAGCCGTATTACTACAAAAGGACAAAACTAGAATGAGGGCAGTATATTATGCCAGTAGAGTCTTAAACCCAGCAGAAAGAAATTATAGTACTACTGAAAGAGAATGTTTAGCATTATAAATTTACTAGGGATTAAAGAAATTTAGACACATACTTCTAGGTCATAAAGTCAATGTACTTACTGATCACAAACCCATTCGTGATTTGTTAAAAAAGAGAACTTTTACAAAAAACATGAAGTTCAATAGGTGGTTCATTAGTGTGTTAGAATTTGCTCCAGAATTCAGATATATATATATACTATATATACTATATATATATACATACTATATATATATATATATATATATATATATATATATATATATATATATATATATATATATATATATATATATATATATATTTATATTATATATATATATATATATATATATATATATATATATATATATATATATATATATATATATATATATATATATATATATATATATATATATATATATATATATATATATATATATATATATATATATATATATATATATTGTCACGATGCGTATCAAGTACCTGGTTATTACACAACTAATCTCAAAATTCAAAAATATACCTCACTTTAGCCAGATACCTGAACTCTCATAACATTAATTATTACGACTGAGTACTCTAAAGGTAACAGTGATTCCTTAGGAAAAAACTTATTTATTACTT
The DNA here is from genome assembly GCF_040412425.1 of Macrobrachium rosenbergii. Taxonomy (NCBI): domain Eukaryota; kingdom Metazoa; phylum Arthropoda; class Malacostraca; order Decapoda; family Palaemonidae; genus Macrobrachium; species Macrobrachium rosenbergii. Next base: position 3,356,086 of record NC_089754.1, on the reverse strand, counting down.
GAACAATCAAACTAATTCTATCAGAATATGTGTGAGGTATCAAAAATTAAACTAGAAATATTCTAGAGTAGAAGGGCATCACTCCATCAAAAAACTCTAACTGTTTCCCTGGTCTTAATTCACTTTAGCAAAACTAAAAGAACAAAACATCTTTATCACTTTGCCTTATGCACACACAATCAATCCTATTCACTGGTGATCAATAAATGAAACACTTTTTCTAAAAATGTTAAATACAAAAATTTATTTTTAAATTCAAAGTTTATAATTAGAATTCACAATCTGAAAAATTTATTATTACTTGAAAATAACACAATACTTAATTAATCCTTGAATTAAATTATGAAACAAAACTAATTCACAAAAACTTTATCAGGAATTTAGATTAATCAAGCAAAATTTAAACTATCAAAAATTACTCAAGATTTGAAAAGAAAATCTTAATGAATGAAGTATTAAATCAAGTATGTAATGTTAAATTACCAAGAAACACTTAAAATACTATGTAAATAAATGCTACATTACAAACATAAAAAATGTGAAAAAATGAAGAGATTGTAAATAGAAAAACACACAAAAATACACATAAGATTTATGTTATGAATTTGACTAACTCACAACAAGTTACACTCAATATTCTAGAGGCAAACAACATCATATAATGGATGATAAGAAAATTCACTTCAAATTCACTTAGAACTAATTTAATAATTATAAGTTCCCATATAAAATAATCACATATATAAATAAGGCTTCACTAGTGTCACAAAGAACACAATAAGAAGGTACTTACAGTTTCAATAATAACTTAAGATGTTAACACAAAGCAAGTCCAAAAGATCTCAATTTAAGGCCAGCAAGCAATATCCCAAGTAAACTTAAAAGCTAAACCTTAAGGGAGTCTAAAGAAAAATTTCAAGAAAAGAAACTAACAAAAATAATGCAATGTTCACTCAACAGATGTCGCAGAAAGCTCTGTTAGCTAAATTTGAAAGATACAGGTACATAACATTTATCAATAATGATTTCACTCGGTCAAAATTTCCTAACTTATCATATCATGGTATTGATAAGTAAAATTCACGTTACCTTACACAAACTTGTGAAAACCTCTGTAAATCACTTGCTGCAGCTGCGTTACCACAAAACACACTTTTTACCAGGCGCCATTACAAACTAAATAACTTTACTAAATTCAGATCTCAAAAGTTAATGCTAATACGTGACAACAAAACTAAGTTAAAAGTAATCTTTTTCTAATAACGAGAGAGAGAGAGAGAGAGAGAGAGAGAGAGAGAGAGAGAGAGAGAGAGGAACCAAATTAACTGGTCTCAGAAATCAGAATGAAACAAATTTTAGAATTCCAGTAACACGTGAAACAATTACATGATGTCATTAAAGCATTTTGGGTACGAGATACAAAAGGGAAGTTCTAGAAGCAGGGAGGTGACATCATTAAAGCATTTTGGGTGCGAGATACCACAGAGAAACTTCTAGAAGGAAAGTGACGTCATCCCAGCAAAACGTTTTGAAAAGTGGCGCACGTGACTTGAACAATTCATGTAACAACATGAAATCACTCGTCTTGAATCCGTATGGGACGAATTGGCATTTGTTATCCAAACCTGTCATCACGTTAACCAAACAAAGCGTTCTCTCTTATCTCAACTGATGACAATTGAAATGAAACAAGTCTTTGCTGGACACACACGTGTTCATATACTACGCTTTTTCAATATCAAGAAAGATATTCTAAACTACGTAACCATTAACATTTTATTATCAATTCTAAATTATGCTATCAAGTTATTTAATCATTAGTTCTTTTGAGATCTGATGCCAAACTAAATATGACACTTCAACAACCATTATCATTACACATAACACATGAAAAAAAGTAAATATGTCAAAATTATAGGAGGATATACGTATTACAAGGCAACACCATGAATATATATATATATATATATATATATATATATATATATATATATATATATATATATATATATATATATATATATATATATATATATATATATATATATATATATATATATATATATATATATATATATATATATATATATATATATATATATATATATATATATATATATATATATATATATATATATATATATATATATATATATATATATATATATATATATATATATATATATATATATATATAAATTTCTGACTCACATCAGGATCGAACCCAGGTCTTTCAACTGAAAGGCAAGGGCGCTGCCCACTAGGCCATACAAGTCTAAAAGAAGTTGGAGCCTGAGAGCAACTGCACCCAAGGAATTACCTGGGCAAGCTAACTGCTTGCATACCAGCGAGTTTTGCCCCAACTTCCCGACTCAGCAATGACCCAATTACTGAGTCTGCTGTACTGTTTTTTTCCCGTCGTTAGCGGGGAAATTGTACTTAGCCTCGGCAATGACCCACCTCCGCCATGATAGTTCGTTGGTACAGCAGACTCGGTAATGACTGATACCTCTCTTGATGGCGCAGTGGTAACGTCAACTGGAGTCGCTGAATAGGTCTTTGTCGAGGGTTCGTGTCCCGGCGGTACCAATCCATTTATCACTTATATAAATTCCCCTTCGGTGATAATTCTCCATCGGAGATATTCCTGAGTTAGCATGAATTTGATATTAAGCGACATTTTTAGTTTCATGATTATATATAAATCACGGTGTGATAAAAAAATTTCATATATATATATATATATATATATATATATATATATATATATATATATATATATATATATATATATATATATATATATAGTCACTGCCAGTGACTCCCAGTATTAAATGCAGCCCATCCCCTTAATGTTACAAGCTCGCTTTTATTGTCAAATGGTATTACTAATAAGATGTACAGGTGTGGCTAAAGCACCTGTGAGATTCACAGTTGGAGGCAGACACCTGAACGTCCAGGCTCGGCACTTGTCAGAACTAGATTTGTCTCTGCTGAAAGACAGTTTATACAGACAAACTTAAGCAATCGCCAAAGGCAACTATAAAAACAAGGTAACTGCTAATCCTTTTCTTACCATTCACTTCCAGAATGGAAAATTCTACTATCTTGCTTTTTTTATACAGCATTTAATGTTTTGATTAAATGTTCTATAAGGTTGGAGAAACTAAAGCTTTATGCATACACATAGTAGGACAGTTGTGTTACATGGTGGCCACCTGTAGGTTAAAATATAAACTTGCAAATATATAATGCATATATATATTTGTATATATATACAGTATATATATATATATATATATATATATACATACCTGTATATAATATATGACATATATATACAATATATATACATATATATATATATATATATATATATATATATATATATATATATATATATATATATATATATATATATATATATATATATATATATATATATATATATATATATATATATATATATATATATATATATATATATATACATTTATATATATATATAGGCAGTCCCATATTATATACGGTGGTTCCGTTCTTCTTGCGCGCGTCGTAACCCGAAAATCGTCGTAAAGCGGAACGATGGCATACGACGCCAGAAAATTGTATAAAAATTTGAAACAAAAGTTATGAAAGCCTTACTTTTAATCCTTTGGGTATACTGCATGTTGTTTCTTAATGTTTTACCTACATTTTGATGTGGTGTGTATCCAAAACTGGTGGTTCTGGAATGTAAAAATTTACAATTTACTACAAAGTACAGTACTGTACAGTAAATCCTGTATGCAGTAAAGTATAGAGTACTGTACATATACTGCACAAAAGTAAAATACAACATGTTATACAGTAACACAGGTGTACAGTACACTGTACTGTACTGTAATTTATACCAAAGAGTTTATAAAAGATAAAAAAAAAAAAAGTGAATTCCTTACTTTTATTTTGGAAACCCCGTGCTTCTTAACCCTGGAAAAATGGTGTGGCCTCATGATTCAGGGGGATTCTGGAATGTAAAAATTTAGTATTAGTGTACATATAATACTGTACAGTAGTCCTGCATGCAACAAAGTACAGTACTGTACTGTATAAATACAGAACAGTCAGTATTTTACAGTAGAATAATAAATATATAAAAATTATAAAGAGTTAGGAATTCCTTACCTCATTTCAGTGATTGTCAAAGCTGTTACAACCGCAGGCTAGGTTGGGGGAGATGGAGATTGTATGCGTGGGGAGCCTGCAATGATAAGGATAAAATTGCTGCAGAGTTTGTACTGTATGTGTTACACTGTTCTGTATCAGTTCAGGTATTTCACAAACCTATGTTCAACAGTACAAAATAAAAATATGAATTCCTTACCTAATTTCAGTGATTTTTAGAAGATGGAGGCGAGGATGAGGGAGCTCTAGTAAAGGTGCTGGGCAGTCTGGAATATTAGAATGAAGACGTTACTTTATATTTATCAAATGTACTGTACATATGACCATTTATAACATTAAAAACAGTGAAGAATTCAATACCTTGAGTGATTTGAAAGATGTAGGCTACATGAGGAAGGTTTTGTACAGTTCCAGTAGAGGTCAGGTTAAAGGTGCATGTCAGTCTGGAATGATAATGTACATGATAAAGATTAGAATAAAGTACTTCTGTGGATTTCATAAACAGTACACTAATTTTATAAAATGTATAACAATTTATAAAACAGAAAGTGTTCTTACCAAATTCTAGTGGTTGGCTTGCTTACTGGGATGGGCATATGGTAGATGAGAACAGGGGGCTATGGTGTGGCATCTGCAGGTGCTTGGGAGTCTGCAATGAAAAGATAGAAATGATACTGTACACAGCAGTACTGTACTGTACTGTATAAATATAATAACACAATTTAAAACAATGTAGGCTAATAGAAATTTCTAAAAAGTGAAGAATTCTTTACCTGGTGGACATGAAATGGGTGCAGGTGCTACTGGTGCAGGTGAATTTGGAGTTGAGCAGGGGACACCTGTCATTTGTAGAATGATAAAAGATAGAAATTACCACACAGGGGTATGTATGCAATAAGCTACTGTACTGTATACAGTTTTATAAAGTGATTTGAAAGAAAAAAAAGTCATGAAATCCTTACCTGATGGGGCTGGAGAGGGGATAAGGTCAGCTGAGTTGGGCCGGGAGGAGGCTGTAACATGTGGATCTGGAATGATAATGATTATGTAAAGTTACAGCAAATACTAAAGCAATAGTGTACTGTACAGTGGGTGAAGTGCAGTACACTTTTTGTAACATTTATAAAAATTTATAAAACATTAAAAAAAACATTAAGAATTCCTTACCTGGTGAAGTTGGAGAGGAGACAGGAGGTCCTGTAACTTCAAAACCCTGGAATTCTTCAGGGGAGTCAGGACTGTCATCACTACCAAAGAGATCTGGAATGGCACATAATGAAATAAATGGGGAATCTGGATTAGGAGTCACTTCTGCAATGATACAAATGATAAAATTTATTGGGTTATGCTGTGTATCTACAGTATGTAAATATAAATTGCAGTAACATTTTTATAAATATTATTACAAGTTATAACAATTTATATTACAGCAGTTAATAAAAATAAAGTTGAGAAATCCTTACCTAGACTAGGAGTGGCAGGTGGTGCTGAAGACTTCTTCACGAAGAAAGAGTCTAGCCTAGACTGCACTTTCTTCTTCAGCTGCTTCTCCTTCAGCGCCTCCCTGTAGCACGAGTAAGATCCAGCATTCCTCTGCGAATCCTCTCAAACCTGGCAATGTTAGGGTCCTCACCCTCAAATGCTGCCAAACATTTCTCCAGGTGAGCAAAACCCTCTGTCAAGCCCTTGATTGTTAATTCCTTGACCTTTGGTTGTGGTGCCTCTTCCTCCTCCTCGATCATCTGCTTCTCCAGCTCAATGAGGTCCTCCGATGACAATTCCTCTCCGTGGGATGCCAGCAGCTCGGTGACATCCTCAGCTTCCAAGTCCAGTTTCAGCCTCTTGCTTAGCCCAACAATTTTCCTTGTCACAGCCTCAACATCTTCTGCCTGCTCAAACCCCTTAAAACTATTCACAAACTGCGGACACAGTTTCTTCCACGCACCATTCAGAGTCGACACCTTTACTTCGTCCCAAGCACGTGCGATGTTCGTCACAGCATCTGCAATGTTGTAGCCCTTCCAAAATCTTTCAGAGTCAACTCCTTGTTACCTTCAACGGCCCGTAAAGCAGCGCGTATTGTCCTCCTCAGGTAGTATGCCTTGAAGTTAGCAATGACTCCCTGGTCCATCGGCTGTATGAGGATGTAGTATTTGGTGGTAGATACACCACCTTCACATTAGGGTTCATATTACTAAGATTAGCCGGGTGACCAGGGCATTGTCTAAGACAAGCAGGACCTTAAAAGGCAGACCCTTCGAGGCACAATACCTTTCCACTGCGGGCACAAAGTGGTCATTGAACCAGTCCTCGAAGACCATCAAGGTAACCCAAGCTTTCTTGTTGGACTTCCAAATGACGGGGAGTTGACTCTTGAAAATGCCCTTAAAAGCCCTGGGATTTTCTGCCAAGTACACTAACAAGGGCTTAAGCTTCAAATCGCCACTAGCATTTCCCCCAAAGAGTAAAGTCAGCCTCTCCTTACCAGCTTTATGGCCTGGTGCTGACCTCTCCTCCTTGGAAATGTATGTACGATTTGGCATTCTTTTCCAAAATAACCCTGTCTCATCTACATTAAATACCTGGTCAGCAGTGTAACCACCTTCCCTAATTATCTCAGCCAAACCACTAGGGAAACTTTCTGCTGCTACGTCATCAGCGCTAGCAGCTTCACCTTGCAACTTCACATTGTGCAAATTTGCACGAGCCTTGAAGCGGTTAAACCAACCCCTACTGGCGGAAAATTCTTCACTAGCACTGCCTTCCCCATTTTTCTTCACCACTGCCACATGCAGCTCCCTAGCCTTCTCTTGAATCACACTCAGGCTCACTGGAACACGCCGTTGGTTCTGGTCTTCCAGCCAGATCAACAATAACTTCTCCATCTCCACTACGTTCTGGCTACGTTGCTTCACGTTAATCACCGTTGCCTTCATTGGTGCAGCGTCTTGCACATGTTTCAGAATACGCTGCTTGTCCTTCACTATGGTAACAACCGTCGTTCTGCTAAGGCCCAAGGCACGGCCTATCTCGGTGTTACTTTCACCCTTCTCCGAACGCTTAATTACGTCGTACTTGACTTCCATGGTGATGCTCTTCCTCGGCTTCTTGGATGCACTAGCATCAGATGATAAATTCTGCCGTTTTGGAGCCATAGTGAAGGCACAATTCACGAAAAAACTGCAGCTAAAGAAAAGCAACAATGAGGCAACATACCTAACTCTGCGGAGGCAAACACGTGAGTGAGGAAAGGGTTGTTTGGTATTGTTACGCGCGCCTGCGTGATCGACCCAGGAAGGTCGTTGTCCGGTCAACTACTGTACAGTACCAATGCAGTTACATACAGAGCGCAGCTACGCTCACGAAACTAGTTCCGCTTACAAAGCGGCGTAAAAGCCCCGAAAAAGTCATAACCTTGCAATGTATTTTAATAATTGTAACCAGAAACTGATTTTTGATGATTACTGTTAAACCAGAAACGGATTTTTTATAAATATACGTAATTGAAAAGCGTCGTAAACAGGCTGCGTGCAAACGGGCTGCGTCGTAAACTCGAAACAAACGTCCGTAAGCCGGCCTGGATTTTTAATGAATATATCTGAAAAACCGCCAGAAACTCGAACGTCAAATAAGTCGGAACCGTCGTAAGCCGGGGACCGCCTGTATATATATATATATATATATATATATATATATATATATATATATATATATATATATATATATATATATATATATATATATATAGTCTCGATAATTAGGCGACTACTTGGAAATCTTAGCTTGATGATGAATAATATTGCCGAGACCAGGAAGAGCATTCTTTATTATACGAGCTTTCGAGGTATAAAACGTCACCATCAGGCTGAAAAACCGACAGGGATGAGAATCAATGAAATTACAATAAAATGAATTGTTATAATAAATCTTCAGCAAAAATACTAACCAAATATATAAAACGAACAGTAATTACAAACTAAAAGGGCGAGACGCAAAAAAAACGAAAAATTTAAAACGAACACAAACATAAAAATATAAAAATAAGGTGAAATGTAAACAAACTAACAATCACAAAGTAAAATATTTAACAGCCCAATTGTGTACCTATTATGAAATTACACGATAGCTAGTTGAATACCAGACGAGTTGTTGTTCAATTCCGGTTTCATCTTTTTAATAAACAGCGACTCTGAAATCAAAAGGTCCAGTAGTCTGTTTGAAGAAAAAGACAGTACCTGAAAATCCAGGTCAGTGATGGGATGGTCCTGTGCTAAACTGTGTTCCCTAATGGCAGAAAAGGGTGGTTTGGAAAGAGGAAACCTTGTTCTAATAGAAAGACCTCTGTGTTCCAAAATTCTGTGTGTGAGCAAGACGGGAACTGGATCCCACACATCGCAGACCACACTGCGAACAAGTGAACAAGTAGACGACACAGGAATTAAATAAGTAAGGTCCATAGGCAGAGTAGGCTTCTCCCTCAAAAGTGATCTAATAGTAAAAGGATTACAGAAAACAAACCGGAAACTAATTTGAGGGAAGCAATGCTTAAGTATTTCTTGTAACTTTTTTCGGACCATATAGGTACTATGACCAAGGTAAGGCAATTTAATGTGCTTTACATCCTTACTAGCATTACTGTACACCGGTCTGGGACAAAGCTTCTCATTTAAAAAAATTTTTTCAGAACTTTGTAAAATACAAAAATTGGATACGAGTTTTCAGAAAAATAATATATATATATATATATATATATATATATATATATATATATATATATATATATATATATATATATGTTGTCGGACCCTGTTTCTTTCCTTCAAAGGGCCCAACACTAAGGTAACGCGTCCTGCGTAGGGCGTGTGGTAATTATTGTAAGTAGGAACAAGTGGCTCTTTAAAACAGTTATTAAATTGTAAATTACCGAGGTTAAAGGGAAAATGATTAATTGTTCCCGTTTCTTCTTTATTTGTGATTTTTGTCTTACAGTTCCACCTATAGTTCTTAACTGTTTCTTAATGGTTCGAGACTTTAAGATAATGGTTTCGAGACTTTGAAATAATGGTTTCGAGAGACTTAACGAATTAGTTTACGGGGACTATTGTTTGAGAGAGTCCTTCTTCACTAAAACACTTCTTCTCTTTCTGTTTTTTCTGCTTCCCACACTTCGGAATAGTTCTCTCTCTCTATCTTCCCACTATGCGGCTTTTCTCTCTGTCTCTCTCTTTTCTCTCCGCGACTTTTCCTCTCTTTTCTCTCCCACCTTTTTTCTGTCCTTTCCTGTATGCCTGTCCTTATATCTCCCATTTTCCCTTGTGTCAACCATGACGTCATATTCTGGGCAGGTACTGCTTTTCTGAGGCACCTCCTCCACTTGCTTCATTCCAACTTTTGGAGGTGTGTTTTAAGGAATTCCTGTTGATTATTGGGTATTTGCTCCTTATAGGATGTGCCTAGGTCTCTGGCACTGATGGCATTTGATTGGCCAAAACATCTAGGCTTGACCTGTGGGCGTGGCTTATTTCCTTGGGCTATCCTCGAAGTCAAGGGGGGTTGAGGTTTTTCCCACACTCTTACTAACCATAAGGTTCCTTCAAGAGGGACCCTCGTGGATTTCGAAGGCACGGCCAGATGCAATTTCTCTTAGCGCCTCGTTAGTGCTGGTGTGTTCTTGAAGATATGGTTGGAGACTTGTTTTGACAGACTGGGGATTTATTGCGTTACGGTCCTCCGTACTGACCCAAATGGAAATAGGATATTTCTACTTCGAAAAATACATTTTTCTCTATTCACTCGATATATATATATATATATATATATATATATATATATATATATATATATATATATATATATATATATATATATATATATATATATATATATATATATATATATATATATATATATATATGTATATATATATATATATATATATATATATATATATATATATATATATATATATATATATATATATATATATATGTGTGTATAACTGAATCACGAAAATATGGAACATGATGAATATATAAATAAAGATAAAGTCCACGATGGAAACGGAAACAATGGAGTGCTGCGAAGCCTTTCGACACTAGGTCCTTTACTTAGCAGACTAAAGAAATATAAAAGTATGTTTACAAGGAAAGCTCATATAAATGACAGATGGGGATTATAACAGAAACATATGTACCTGGAATCCAACACAATTGAAGAATTAGTAGAACTACCAAAACAGGATT